>NC_133658.1:537083953-537383953 GCF_037893015.1 Macrotis lagotis
ATGAAACAACCACTCAAACACATTTAAGCAAAATTGCTAAAAGAACAACTTGAAATTAATTGTATATGTTCAATAAAATTTGGGTGAAACCAAAGCACAAGTTTAAGTGGAGCCATTGCAAGGTGTACCTAAGACCTGGGTAAACCCAGAATGCCTTGTAGTTTTCTACATTATTCTTAGAATACCACTCAGCCCTTCTGGGTATAGCCAATCTTTAATCACATAATGTTATTTTTAAATAGAATAATAGATTTTTTCTGAACACTATAACAAATCATTTTTCCTACATGAGCTTTCACTTCGTCTTAATCTGTCTCAGGCTCACTCATCAAACTTCTTCTCTATTATCTCCAAGCACTGCAGTTTATACTCTGGTTTTCTTCTCCAACTAGAACTCAGTCTCCCTCCCCTGGTACCCTTGTTCCCCCTTCTTTTCAACTCTAGGTCCTTTATATGTGTTATGTTTCTATCCTCAAATATAATTTCCTTGTGGTTAAGAACTATTTGTTTGTACTCCTAGTCAATAGCACAGTGCATGAAAAAATCATTCATAGTTATTAGATGACAGTGTAGAATTCAAAAAGATTTTGATAGACTTGATAAGACATTAGATTGAATCTAAGATGAAATCCAATATAGATAAATGTAAAGTTTGGATATTTGGGTTTAAAAAATCAACTTCATAAATATAGATGGAATTAGATATTTAAATAAATGCTTGTTTATCAAAATTTGACTTTTAAAAAAATGTACTTCAAGCTCATTATAGGTGATACTATAGCCAAAACCCACTATTGCATTAAGAGAGATAGAGCTCCTTAGTAATAACAAGGTGATTCTGTGTACTTTGTATATATTGCATTGTCCCCTGTTTAGACCAAATTTGGAATAATGAGCTCAGTTCTTGGTACCACAATTTAAGGACACTGATTAGTTGGATGGCATCTGGAGAAAGACAAACAGGATGGTGAAGGGCATCAAGCCCCTGTCAGATAAAAATAGATTAAAGCTAAAAGAGATAGTTTGCCTGGGAGAAACTTATGGTGGGGAGAGAATGATAGATTTCATCATGTATTTGAAAGGCTATTATGTAATAGCAGGATTAGACTTGCTCTATTTGCTCTCTGAAGGAAGAAGCAGGAGTTGCAGAAAGAGGAAGAATTTAGACTTGATGTCAGAAAAACTTCCTGATAATTTGAGTGGGTAGAATAGACTTCCTGGGGGAGATAGTAGCTCCCCCTTCATTTGGAGTTATTCAAATAGAGGCTGAATGATCATTTATCAGATTCTTATAGTAGAGATTCCTATGTAATATTTGTTTGACTAGATGGTTGTTGAGGTCTCTTGAAACTTTAACATTCTTTGCTCCTGTATGATTCCTTTTTTCTGTATGATTCTTTGTAATATATATGGAACTTACAGTTTAACACATGAGAACTTTTTAGATCATTGAGAGAGAGATACAAAGAGAGATAGTGACAATGAGAGAGATACAGACAGAGACAGAGATGGACAGAGTCAGAGACAAAGACAGATAATAAGAGAGAAACAGAGTCAGACAAGCAGATAGAGACAGAGATGGAGAGACAGAGACAGAGAGGCAAAAAGAGACTGAGAGAGCATAGAGTGGAGGAGAAGGTTCTTGATAGAATCTTGGAGACATACCCAAATAGGGTGAGGAACATAGGTGGTGATCCTTCAAAGGAAACTTAGAAAGATTAGTCAGATAGTTAAGAAGAAGATAGGGCAGTGTCATGAAAACTCAGGGAAGAAGTAATGTGGAAGCAAAAGTGGTCATCACAGAGGTCTAGTTGTAGTTTTATCCAAGAAGAATAAAAACTGTGAAAAAAAGTCATTGGACTTTGCATCAAAGATGTGTCTTCAGAGAGAATGATTTCAGTCAGATTGCAAGGTAAAGAGGAGGTAAAAAATTATGGGCAATAAGTTTAGATTCTTCCCCCCTCCCCAGGAGTTTAGTTATGGAGAGGAGAGACTTTTGGTCTAGTCAACTGAAAATTTTGTTTTGTTTTAAGGATGGGGGAAAATACGGGCATGTTTGTAGGCAGCACAAGTGTATTTAAGAACAGTTTGAAATTTAAGGAGGGAGAGGCATTGATCAAAGTAGCAAGCCCCCCCCAAGGCCCCCCCCCCAATGGATGAGGATATCTCAGGGGCATGAGAAGGGAGCTTAGTATTGAAGATACCTTAGAAAAGGGCTACTTAAGTCTCTGAAATTAGGTAGAGGAGGAAAGGATGAGGAATGAAACTGAGGTAATTTGAAGTGTGAAATTATGGATGAGAAGGAGTTTGGAACAAATGACTTTTATTTTTTCAATGAATTACGGGGAAAGTATTCTGCTGAGAGAGAGACCCAGGGAAGTGATGGAAGGTAAAGGAGTGGACTGAAAAAGAAGAGAAGGACTGAAATATCTCAAATAAGAAATGAGACTAAACATTTCCTCAGGAAAAAAAGAGTAAGATTGGTTTGCAACAGTGAATTCATCAAGTTGAGCAGGGATAACAAATTATAGAGGACCTGATCAGCAGGGCAGGGTGACTTTTTTCTTTTGGCATTCTATAACATGGAAATAGGGTTGGAGGAAGCATGTGGTAGAATTAATCCAGGATTTGGAAGGGATGAGTAGTATTGGACAATGGGGTGAGAGACTCAATGGGGTTAGAGAATAGTAAAAGATGGATCAATAAATGGGTCTAAGTTTTAAAGGAGAAAAATAAGGCCAGGACAAAAATGATGGTATTGGGAGGAAGAGAAGGATAGAATGATTGGAAAAAATACAGGGAAATATTTAAGGATAATATATTTATTCAGATTCAGGGGTTTCTGAGTTATGCATTGTGGGATGGGGGAAGCTGATCTTAGATCAAGTATATGACCAGCCTGGTTTATGGCAAGGTTGAAGTGAAGAGTATAGGTTATGGGAGTTGAAATTTATAAACAGGATGTTTTAGAGCCTGTTCAGCTGACTACCTTGATTAATTTAGTAGTGTCTGGTTTGTGATTTCTATACAAGGATAGATTTACTTAAAATTTTGTAACAAGTGTCATCTTTCTTATAAGACAGGTCTGTCCAATCTTACTTGTAAAAGTGTTTATTGAAACAATAGATAATATAGTTTGATTTGCCATTTTAGTGAGAGCTCTGCTTCATTTACTAAAGCATGAAATCACACTCTTGCAGCCACAATTTGGACAGCTCTGCTATAAAGAATGCAAATTGATAATGCTTTCCAGAGAATATATATATATATATATATATATATATATATATGTATATATATATATACATATACATGCAAAAACCCAATTATTTAGAGCTACATTAATACCTGAGAACAACCCCCCTCCCCCACAATATCTTTGTGCACTGGAAGTTTACTTCCTCTTCCCCTATTGAATTTGAGTTTGCATCCCAAATGTAGAATCTGAGGGGGGCGGGAAGTTGTAAGCATCCTCATCAGAAGGGCTTTGTTCTCTCAATTGAGAGAACAGCCTAAGATCACCTCCTGGCAATGATCAAGCTATTAGCTATTACCCAAAAGTTCTGTTTTCTATAAATTAGTCACAGTTTTAAGTAGCCTTAAAGACTTTTCACTTTTATTTGCTTTACTCCTATAATTGACTTGGAAGCTTTCCTACTCTTCTCAACTATAATTTCAGAGTTAAGTCTCCACAAGAGTCTATAGAGACCCAAGGACCCTATAACACTTGGAAATATAGAGAAGATCTTTCACAATCCACCTTATGTTCAGACCTGAGAAAATGGGGGCAGGACAATGCAGGCCTATGCCTCTCAACCTTCTTAATCATCTATAATGCTCAAAGATCCCAACGTATAATTGTAATTGAGGTCATAGATAACATTTTGCTTCTCCACCAGTCACCATCTCCAAGATACCCCAAAGTGACTAAGTGGTACCTAACACATGTTGGAAACCTTACGCAGGACCTTTTACTGTACAAAAGGGGAAGACTAGAATAGTCATTTTGGGAGCTGCCACAACACCTTCCCAATATTTGGGCATATTCAAAGGACCCTCTCATTTGCAGCCACAGTATCCTTTAATAAATCTCATATGGATAAAAGCCTCAGGAATACATTTGCAACAGTCCCCCCTTTCTAAGTAAAGATTTTGGTTTATCTTGTTAATCACTCATTAGAAGGGGTCTTTGACACCCAATGTAGAAACTGAAATTAGGAGAAACTGATTAGATCTTCTAATTTTTAAATTTTAAAATTCACCCAGATTTCTATCTCTAAAATTCACTTAAATGGCCCTAATTTACCAAGAAGCAACACTATTTATGGGGATATCTTATAGATTAAATTCTTAGTGCTATAAGGATAGAGATTGGAATGAAGAAGAATAGTTGTCAGAAACTGACCTCCTAGAGAAAAGAGGGAAAATGCCTTGGAGGACTGTAGATAATATCATTTAGACCCTGGATAGGTCACTTTGGTTTCTCTCTTCTTACATACTTCTGCCTAGCAGGTATGAATGTCATATATTGAAGTCTGCAGTCTGTAATCCTTTGAAAAGAATGTAATTCTTGTGACAGTCATTACTAACAAAGCAGAGATATTTATTGGATCTAGATCTACCAAGTTATAAAGAAAAATGGCAACTCCCTTAGTTCCTGTATAGGGTTTAAAGGAAAGTAGGTGGATAGATGCTTATATACACATACATACATTTATGTGTGTGTGTGTGTGTGTGTATATATAACATATATAATGTATATATTACAAATACCTTTCATAAATGACTGAAATACCACTGTTACTTGAAATCCCTTATTCAGTGTAGCAGGACATGTCATATTTTCAATTGTTAGTCTCCTCTGAGTTTGAATGGAAAATTTCTAGTTATAGTAACTTGGTAGGCACAGATTAAGTAGTTTTGAGTACTGGATTTCACCTGACCCATCACTGTTTTTGACAACCAATTCTCCCTTTCATCTTTCTAGAAACATATGTCCATCTAGACCACTATTCTAACAAAATACAAGTTTGTTTTTACATTTGAAGTCTTCTAGTAAAGTTTTTGTATCGGGCTTTTTGATTTTGGTTTCATGATCCTTTGAAGAATGATTTTGTCTTGTTTCATTTCTTAGGCTTTCTCAAGTTTCTGCAAGCAATTTGGAGCAACTGGATTCAACCAAGATCATGTTCCCAGGAAATTTCATCACCAGCAACATCATCATCCCATGAGATTCCATAAGCTTTGTGATTCCTATCTTATCTATGCACTTCAGATATGGAGGCTGGAGGGTAGAGCAAAGAACTCTTCCCAAAACCTCTATTTCCTACCAGCTACACTCCTTGGACTGGATTTTATTATAGTCATGCTTTCAGGAAATCTCATTATCATGAGAGATTGCATCAGTTTTGGTACTCACACCTTATAAGTACTTTCTGCCCATCTGGTTGCATAACTGGAAAGTGGCCCCCACCCCCAAAGTCTCCATTTAAAAAGAATGCCTAACCAGTCAACTCTTTTTCCTCCCTCCCTAGGTACTTTCCTCTTCTCCCCTTTTTCCTTTTAAGTTTTCTTTTGGGTGTTGTTTAGATCTGGAAATACAGTGCCTTGTCATAGTAGGTGTTGATAATGATTATTATTGGTGGCCCAAACTTGAGGGTTTCAGCTCTTTAGGGCCATCTGCTAGCCATTTTGCTCCCATTTGTCTGGAATCAGTGGATAGAAAATCTTTCTGACATGGGCTAATAACTGACACATGGACTAATTTCTTTTTAGCTCTTTTGTTGTTGTTCAGTTGTTTCTCAGTCATGTGAGACTCTTTGTGACCCCATTTGGGGTTTCACTGGCAAAGACATGGAGTGGTTTGCCTTTTCTCTCTCTAACTCATTTATAGATGAGGAAACTGAGGCAAACAGGGTTAAGTGACATACTCATCATCACATAGCTAGTAAGTGTCTAAAGTCAGATTTGAACTCAGAAAAATAGGTCTTCCTGACTCCAAGACCATTAGCTGTCTATTGTGCCCCCTAGTTGTCCATGTTTTTACCATGGTTAAATATGCTTTTTTAAAATGTTAAAACCATAAACCATCATGCCCATCCAAGGACAGTCCTTAGAAACCAATCAGTGTCTCAAATTAAGATTTAGTTTTTTGAACTTCCAGTGTGGGGTGCTTATTTGAAGTCCATGGTATCCAAAAAAATATTTGATTTAGGGTTAGAAAATTCCTTGTAACTCCATTTAATCAAGGATTAAACAAGGATTCACTCCTAAACTCTTCCATACATTGAGTCATTATAGTGCTCTTTATTCCTCTAATCTTCTTTGATGGACAGGCCACTAAAGGTATCAGGAACAAAAACTAAGCCAAAAAAAACTCCAACATAATTGTCCTCCATCCTTCAGGCACATATTCCTGACTTAATCATATATACCTTTGATGCAAGTGAAATGGATTTAAGTGAGGGGAGGCTGTTAAAAGTCATCAATCTCACTTTCCCTTCTGGAGACATCTGGGTCCGGGGTCAGATATAGATCAGTATGACTGGTAAGAGTGTAGCAGAATGTAGCAGAAACAAAATATGTAATATTAAAGACCGTTAAATCTTGTTAAATTGGGTGGAGGTCTCCCACTCCTGACATGCAAATTGACTACCATTGTTTAATGTAAAATTTGTATCCTGCTCTCCTCTTCAACCCTCTATCAAATTCCGGGTCCTGTAAGGGGAAGGGGATTTTACGGTTTGTCTTTTGAATAAGGTACAAGACAGTAAAAATCTAGGGTTGGATCCCTGCTCAGGGACAGTCTTCTCTGACTTGCTGGCCCAGTCAGCTCTGCTTGATTGTTTTTTTTTTTTTTTTTGTCTCCGTCTCTCTTTACCTACGATTTTCTTATGTGTTGTAACTTCTTTTGATAAATTTTTTATTTTGTTTCCACCCTTGCTTTTTCCGGTCTGAGTAATGATTCTTCACATAGCAGAATCAAACCCAAGTAGCCAGTGGCTACACAATGGCAAGCCAGCTTTGATAAAGTCTCAGCCCAGACTTGGGAAACTGGATCGAACTCCATAGGTGAGAAGCACACTCCTTTTTTAGATCCTAGATTTTTGAAAAGTAGGAAAATTATTGGATCTCTAGCCCTACTTCTGTGTGTGTTTTCACAGTAGCCCTTATGTGGGCCTGCCCTGTGTTGTTTTGGCTACCCTTATGTGGATCTGCCCTGTGTTTTGTTCAGGCTGAACAGTGAAGGCAGTCCTGAGGTGTTCCCTTCCACTGTGGAGTAGTGGGTTGTTAAGAAAGAACATTCGATGTATGTTCAACTAACGTGTTTGCCTACCTAGAAGTTTAGGAGAATTAAAACATGGGGAAATTTTGGTTCTGAAGACTTCCATCCCACCCCCCCCCCCCCAGCTATGTATTAGCTATTAGCAAAACACCTGAGCTCCAGGAAATTATCTTTGGATGGAACTCTATTTCTCTTTGAAATGCTCTCTCTCATTCTCTGTGGCCCCCACCCTCTGCAAGAGTGGGGAGGAAGAAGGAAAATCTTCCTTTTTTTAGACTTCAAAACTCAAACCTTTGGCTCAGGTGGAATGCATGCTTCACTGCAGGAAGGGTAAGATCCCCCCAAAACTTATTCTAGCTTCATTGTTTAGAAGACCTCCTCCCCCCATGACTTCTTCCTGGTTTGGGGAGGAGGGAGGCTGAGCAAGAATCATGTTTTCCTTAGATTACACATGTTTATCAATTCCAAGCCTGTTCCCTAACGACATTAGCTGGGTTGAGAAAGTCCCACCCTTGGTAGGGGGAAGGGGAAATCGGCAGTTTGATTGAAAAGCCTCACGGTCAATTAGTTAAGAAGATAATTTTTTCTGGGACTAGTAAATTCAGATTTCATCTTTCAATTAAGCCTGTGTTAACAACTAATATCTCTGTAATAGAGTAACTGGATTTGAACTTTATAAAGTTACTTAATATTGCATTCAATTTTAATTATTGATTGGCTATTTCAAAATCTTATATATAAGAGGTTCCTCAAATTCTGATTTATTCTAAAAATTATTTGTTGACTGACTGGTCTTTATTGGTACATTCAAATTATATATAATATAATAATATAATTAATATAATTAATATAATCAATATAATTTGTAAAAGGTTAAAGTTAAGAATGCTGGCCATGAAGTTCTCTTGAGAAAACATGAGACCCAGATGCTTGCACAAGGTCAGAATGCTCTGATAACAGCAAATATCTGAGCGTGCTCTGTACTCAGGGAGGAGCTCTGGTCCTTCTTTACTTAACCATTATATTACCCCTTTGAAGTTCATAGAAAAGAGAACATCTAGTGTGAAAGAGGAAGCCTGGGAGTGATCTTTGAGTTATATATATATATATATACATATATATAGAGTGGTCTTACATGTATAAAAAAGGACTGTCTGCTTGCAAATGCAGAGATGTAGTGGCCTGTTAATAAAACTTGTTACTTGTCTCTCCTGGTTTGAACTCTCGTTATTGAACATGCTGGTTGTGTCCAGCAGCACCCTGAAGACCTTGGAAAAAGGTATGACCTGGCTGTCCAAAAGGAAAAGTCAAAGGACTTTTCAATAATTAATATAATATAATGTACTAATGTGTGTATATTTAAACATCAATAGGACACTTTCACATCTCTCCACTGACCTGGAGAGGTAAGAAAAGGTTTCTATATTTTGAGATTTTGGTGCCGTCTAGGGTATCCAGAAATCTCACTTAGGTAAGTTTGAAATCTTTATACAAAAGAATTGTGACTGTGTCTAAACTCCTGTGTGTGTGTGTGTGTGTGTGTGTGTGTGTGTGTGTGTGTGTGTGTGTGTAATTCAGATCTGAAATAGTTACAGTTACTTGAGTTAAATGTTACTCCTTTTAGTTTTGAATTTAATTGCTTAAAAAGGTCTAATTTAAAATTAAGTAATTAATGAAGTTGAGATCTGAGCTTATCCCCTTATACCATTTTTACATTTGAAAGTTTGTAAGTTGCAAAGCTTGTGAAATGATCTCAGCTATGAAGTAAGTTTTTGTCAAGCTAATATTGATTGAAGGCTGTATTCAATTTATATTCATTAAGACTTTAAGGCTTAGTAAATGTAGACTTCCTGCCTTCAAGAGGCTTTGAAAAGAGGGAGGGAAGGCCTTTGACAGATAAAGATCCCCACCTTGTGTTAAAAAAGGAAAAACTACTGAGAGCTAAATCAGAGAGTAATTTAGAATGACGAAGAATTTGGGAATATTGATATTTGCTGATTTCTTATGGGAAAGAGAAATATTGTACTAAATTTTGTAATCTGATTTGTTTTGGTTGTTAAATCGATATTGATAATACATTGTCAACATCTCAAAGTCTTTTGTTGGTAAAGGAAGAAAGTTTGTAATAATTTTTTTGTCTCTTATCACATGTTTATGGAAGGGAATATATATAAATATGTATATATACATATATATGATTAAAAGTAAAATCAACTTAACATCTGTTATTTGAAAATAAGAAAATACATTAACATTGTCTAGCATTTATAGCATTTTGTTCTTGTTCTAAGGCGAATGAAATGTTTAAATAAGAATCTTATGTTCAACATAAATTAATAATGTATACTTAATTTAAAAAATATTTTAAGGCAATCAGGTTAAGTGGCTTGCCCAAGGTCACACCAACTAGGCAATTATTAAGTGTCTGAGTCTAGATTTGAATTCAGGTCTTCCTGACTCCAGCGCTGGTGCCCTATCCACTGCTCCATCTAGCTGTCCCCTGTATGCTTAATTTTAAAGAAGTCAAGAATATGGACTTTTTCATGGTAACTGCAGGCAGCTCTGACTTACTAAACATAGCAATTATGTGTTTTCTCTGTGAGGTAACGTATTGGTGAATAGGATGCATTTATAAGTTATGTAATATTCTTTTGTAACTTCAAAGAAATCATATTTATATTGTTTAGATATATTTTGTGAACATTTAAGCTATTTGAATACTGTAATGTTAAAGCCTGGAATTAAAATGTGGTTTCTTTGAAGGGGTGGTAAGGGAAGTATCACAAATTATGACTCCTTCTGGGATAAATCTGTGAATTCATGCATGATAACTCATGTTATTAATTGATTTGAATACCTGGTTGTTTTTACTTTTGTTTAATTGCACTGGGATCAATAACACATGTTAGAAATTTAAAGCTATCTACCTAAGATGTTCTAATTTTTTTTTAAAGAATTCTGAAAGTATTAATTTGCATTCTGAAGATGACTAGTAATGAAAAGTTTATGTATAGAAGTTTATATATATATATATATTCATATAAATAAACTGAGACTAAACTGTGGTTATTTGTTTTGAGGGAAAAGCACCTATGTAACACGAGGAAGATGAAATAATGATGATAATTTGAGATTTCTCTGTGGCAATCTCAAGCCAATTGTTATGTGAGAAGTATGGAGATGATGGGCAACCTCCTAGCCAAAAGGAGATGTTTAGTTATTTTAAACAGTTAATAACCAAATGGGTTCATTGCAAAAAGTTAATTTTAGAAAAAAATATGAATTAGGGTTATTGCAATTTTTTTTACATCTCAAAATCTGTTTATTGCATTTCATTTACAGCACTGTCCTTAGGTGCATGAGCAATAATTGAATTATATTTTTTTCCCTGGATTTCTTATACCAAATTACAGCCTGGCATACTCTTGGTTCTCCTTAGTACTCAAGTCACCTGAAGCTCTGGTTATAGGTAATTGTTATATTACAATGTATTGATAATTGATCTGTCTGGCGTCAAGTATGTTAAAATAGAAAGACAATATGCCAAAGAAGCCATTATCCAAAGAACAGCCCCGGCCTCAACTGTGATAGGATTCTCTTAAAGGAATCCCTCACCTGGCTCGTTGAAAAGGATTGTCTGTTTGACTTCATAAGGAACATGTCCTTGTGTCCCTCTCTGCTCCATAATAATGAATTGCCATGATCATTCCAGGTGCATCAAAATTAAGTATGAGATTGAGCCACTGGAACTCTATCTTCTAAATTTTAAATAATTGACAAGTATTTTGTCTTGTCCTATTTAACATACTAACTTTTTAACCATAAGTTCCCTTAAGGAAAAGAAATATCAATATGACTGTTTATATCAGGATAATGCCTTATTAATATATTTTAATTGCTTTAAAAGAGAGATTCATTCTTCAACTGGAATTTTTGCTCATTCTAAACATGGCCAAAGCAAAAATAGAAAATTTTGTTGCAAATTACCTTTTGGACATGTGTAGTTTTAAAAATGCTTATTCAATACATTTGTTTATACCATTTTTGAACTTTTTGTTACAACTTAATGTGGTTAATTAATGAATCTGTGTTATATTGGACCCATGTTCTTATAAAAGGTATTCTGATACTGGCTTAGGATCATAAAATATCATTCTTGCTCTTTATAGATCTAGTTTTTCCCTAATTATTGGACATCTGTTAAATAGCCTTCTCTGTTACAATATCTCTGGTTTTTGCTTGCTCCATTATTTTCGCTTGAGTTTTGTTTCTCTAGCTGTATATCTCTAAGACCAGCCTCTGCAGGATGCTAAACAACTGTGTCAGCCAATCATTCTTTAGACCGTGACTCAATGAAGTTCTTGCTGTGAAGCATTCATCTCCAAATGGACTCTGAAAGGACCAGAAGAATCTGGGTCCCAAATAATTTTGAGAGGGGAATGGTGCAGGGAAAAGATGTAGAGATTATGAATGTAGCAGAATATAGCAGAAACAAAATTTATAATCTTAGACTTGTTAAATTGGGTGGAGGTTCTCCCACCCTTGTAAATTGACTATCATTGTTTCATTGTTTAATGCAAAATTTGTACCCTTCAACCCTCTACCTAATTCCAGGTCCTGTAAGGGGGAAGGGGATTCCCCTTTTGCCCTCTAGATAAACGACAAGACATGAAAAATCTGGGTTGGATCCCTGCTCAGGGTCAGTCTTCTCTGACTTGCTGGCCCAGTGAGCTCTGTTTGAGTGCCCTTTTGTCTCTGTCTCTCTTTACCTACCATTTTCTTATGTGTTGTAACTTCTTTTAATAATTTTTTATTTTCTTTCCACCCCTGCTTTCCCAGGTCTGAATAGTGATTTTTCACATGGCAGAATCAAACCCAAGTAGCCAGAGGCTACAGGAGATGGTTCTGGTTGCAGTGGAAGACCTTGGTCTTTTTGAGCTAAAGTCTTTTTAACAGGTTTCAGTCTGACTGAGGCATTGCCCATTCAGTGAATGGCCAAGTAAGAAAGACATGTACTTTGCATGTCATGGAATCACCATCCTGATGTCATGGTCTTCTTGATGAAGGACAAACAACAACCTCTGTAGGCAATTTGGGTTACACAGCTTCCTCCTTCCCTCTTTCCCTCCTTCCCTTCTTCTCTCCTTCCCTCCTTCCCTCCTTCCCTCTTGCCTCCTTCCTTCCTTCCTTCCTTCCTTCTTCCTCTTTGCCCCTAATAAATATGACTTGAAGTAACATCCTGAGTTAGGAGGGCGTACTCCCTTGATGGACAAATACTGAAGATCCCACCTTTTGATTGTACAAATATATAAAATAATATTCCAGAATGCCACTTGGAGTCTGGCTCCTAACTGGGCTCTCCTTCATGCATGACTTGACTGCAAACCTAGAAGAACGAATAAACATGTACATTAACCTAATTCTGTTTTGTTTTTTTATTAAGGCCAAACTGGAGGTTAGCAATGTCCTCAGTGGAACTGTGAGACATATCCATCATCTGCTAATGGGGTGTTTCATATTCTTGAGTGCCCTTGACTGGCTGTATAGCCTATACTGGCTTATTCAGACAGTGGTTAGCAAGGACCCTGAAAATTCTTGCAATTCTGATCACAACCTTTTTTAAGGTCTCTCACAACCTCCCCTACCCAACCAATAATGTTATCTCTTGTGATCCAAATTATACAAAGCAAATAAACTTATAGGCAATGTCTCATTTTGCGCTTCTAGTCCAGAAATATTTTATATAATTTCTTGAAAGAGAAGGATTTTGATGGCTAGGGGAGAGATCTAGGTGGACAAAAGAACATATGCAAAGATATCAACGTGAGAATTAGCAAGTATGATTGACTTAGCAGGCTATTGGTTACTGATTCAGACTGCTATCTTGAAACAATAGATTAGATTGAAGGACAGCTATGTGGTGTAGTAGATAGAGTACTGGACCTGAAGTTTAAATCTGGCCTCAGATCCTTTTATGTAAGCCTGGGCAAATCACTTCACCCTGCTTACTTCAGTTTCCTTATCTGTAAGATAAATGGAGAAGAAAATGGCAAACCACTGAAGTATTTTTGCCAAAAAAAAAAAATGGAGTAATATAGAGTTGCACTAGACTGAAAAAATGGCTGAACAATAATATATTAGGTTGGAGAAATCATTCAGTGCTTAGGGTGAGGTGAGATTTTATTGAGACTTTAGTACAAAGGTATCCTTGTTGATTTTTGTGTAGATGAGTGATAAGTGCTGCTTGAGGAAGGTCACTATGTCCACAAAGAAGGCCCTCAGGAGTAAAAAAAAGTCCTTACCTTACCTACTTTGAAGGGTTATGATGAGAATCAAAAATTACATCTAAATTACTTGTTATAATTTAAGCTCTAAATTCTACCAGCAGCTAATAATTTGGTCCAATGCCATGTTTAGTGGAAGAACCAGGAACTGATTTGTTGTCTAGTTATAGATTCATAGATTTGGAGCTGGAATGGATCATGAGATCATTTAGGCTAGCACCTGAATTTGTCAGATGAGAAATCTGAGTACCAGACTTGTAAAGTGAGTTGTCCAAGGACACAAAAGTAGGAAATAGCAGAGTTAGTAACTGAAGTCTTCTCCCTCCAAAGTGAGTGCTTCTTCCATTCTGCTAGGTTTTTCTTCCACAGCTGGCTGCTCTTTTAAAGTCACTTTGCATTTTGTGCAGTACATTTAATGTTGAATTCTAAGAAACTCATGACTTAGAGCAAAACAACAAATGTGTTGTATATTCACTCACACATGTTCCTAAGCACTTCACCTCTTATTATTCATTTTACTTTCGCATGAATTGTGGCCTTTTGATTTCCCTAAAAGTATTCTTTACTGAGTGGAGGCAACTAAGGGCTGAAAAATGTGCCATTTGGATACCTCACTTCCACCAGGGTGTGTCACCTTGACTCTTAGATATCATTTTATCAGTTCTAGGACTCAGGGCCATACAAAAACTCCAGAAAGTTTCATAGGTAGATAGTACCTGCTTCTTTCTTAATCTTGTTGACATTACCTAAAACAAATATAAAAAATTGAGCTCTTCTTTTTCTCTCTAATAAAAAATATGAATCTCCCCATGGGATGTTGTAGATGGTGCCTACATCCTAGAAGGTGAAGGTTCATATGTTTTAATAAATCACAAAGAACCTGAATTGGGAGAGGACATTCCTGGGGGACCTAATGGAACTTCTGAGTGACATAAACCATATTTCTAAGTTGAGGGCTGCTCCCTTGATGGACCAGTTAGAAGCAGCTTTTTCAGATCCAGTCTTCTGATAATGAAATTGTATAGAAATCCCTCTCCAAAACTCCATTTTAAGGATCTATTTTCTAGTTGAACTTACCCGTATGACTATGTAATCAGCAAGCTTAGAGAAGTTTTTATTTTTTAAAAATAAAGATGTATGTTAATCTAATTTTGTTTGTTCTTTCTTGAGACCAAATTCTGGAACCTAAGGGCTGTCCTGTCTGTCCCTTATTAAGACAAATGCTGGAGTTTAATGCCATGTTTGATTTAATTTTTATTAAGGCTAAACTCATGGAAGTCATCAGCCTCTGGTCTACATTCCTCAAGCACTCACAACTCCCTGTGAATGCAGTGTTGATTATGAGAGCCTGGATGTGGACATCTTCAAGTCACTCATTCAGAACATGGAATTGACTCCAGAGCTTACTTTTGCTCCCTAATATTCTATCCCTACTTTCTACATGCAGGAAGCTGTTCACCCTCCATTCTTTTTCTCTCAGTCTCACACAATCATTGTATTTCTCTCATTTACTCAGTCACCACTCTGTACTCTGTCACAGACATACTTAGGGGTTAGATTTACACATTGCCATACGAAACAAATGTCACAGGAACATCTTAATATTCTTTAAAGAGGAAAGTAATTAATAATTATAGACAGCTGTACCAAAGCTACCTCTTCCCTGTATTGCTGTTTGCCTTTCCCCTGGGGTTCTCAACCCAAACAAAATAGTTTGTAATAACTGTTTGACCATATAGAGAAACACAAATCTCAAATAACTTAAAAATTACTCTGAAATGGTAGTCACTTTTGCCTATTGCATTCCGGTATAGGTGCAGGAAGTATCTAGAGTCGAATTAAATGTCTGTATTTAAGTGTAAAGTAAATTTAATCAAGTGCTGAGTATCAAATCAACATGGGAATTGCCTAAGGGAAACACAAATATTTTAAGTCAGTTAATGACTGTAGCTAATGTTGCAAGAGATTTGGTTTTACCTGTTTCAATTAACAACATCAACTGTATTTGCTGCTTAGAAATTGCTTCTCTTTAGATTGCACTTAGCAATTTAGGTCATTGCAGTTTTCTGTTATATATTTGTGTGATTACTTGAATATGAGTGTTGCAGATTTAAATTTCATTTGTCTTTAGCTATAGCCACTTGAATTATTCCAGTTGAGTTTGTGTCAGTGATTACTTTCTATATCAGGGGAAGGAAATGTAATAAAACAATTTTAACAGTAAGATTCTACTTGTTAATGGGTTTATTTCTTGCTTGGAGGATCTGTGATTTCAATAATGTGGATTCTCATGCAACTATATTACACCCATGCAACTATATTACAACTTTTCCACACTTTAGCAGACAATCATTATGAGCTGCTGTGCCTGAAAAAAAATATAGTGACTGGCCTTTGGGGAAGAAGTTCTCTAAACTTCTCTAGACTGGTTTTCAGATGCATGAGCCCAGTTCATTGCCAGAGCTATGCTGGGTTTTTCCAGGTTGGGCTAAGACCTTCCTGAGTTTACCCTCTGATAGCAAAATTTTCAGTCATCCTGTAACTGCTGATTTGTTTCTTGGGTTCAATTCTGGCCCTTGAGGAATCGTGACTCAGACTTGGGAATGCAGGTTTTGGAAAGAAAATAGAGATTTATTAAAGGAAGTTACAGAATATTAAGAAAGGGATAGAAATGTTAGAAAGAATTTTAAGAGAACACTCCATGGATTGCTGATTGAATTTTGGTCCAGCCAGCTGGACAAGGTTCAGCAGGAGCCTGGAAGGTCGTTCTCCTTAAATCTCTCCCAGAGTCCACAGAAAGGGGTGGTGACCTGGGAGTGATCCAAGTCCCTCATTGGAGATTTTGCCTTTTGGGGAGGGGTCTCTTTTGGGTGGTCTTCCAGGGCCTGTGCTCCCTGGCTGCCCCCAAAAAGCAAAGAAATACAGGCTGAAGGTCAGGCCCTCAGGTGTGGCCTTAATTAGATGATAAAGGAAGATTCCCTTTACAATGCAAACAAAAGATTTACAAAGTTTGTCTCCAACTGATCTCATCACCCCCTATGCCCATGTTTCTTTGCATCAATCCAGGGGCACCAGCAAGCCATGATGAAGTTTCTGAGTAGGAATTTGGTAGAAAATTGATAACTACAAACCATTATGTTCACAGAATTTTAATTGTAGAATGGAACTCAGGGGCAGCTAGGTGGCACAGTGGACAGAGCACTAGTCCTGGAGTCAGGAGGACCTGAGTTCAAATCTACCTTCAGACACTTAATAATAATTACTTTACTGTATGATCTTGGCCAAGTCACTTAACCCCATTGCCTTGAAACAAACAAACAAACAAACAAAAGAATGGAACTCAGAATTCATCTCATCCAATTGTAGCCGCTGGCATCTTGTATTTGGTTCTGCCTATGAGGAATCATTATTCTGACTTGGAAAAGCATGGATGGAAATAAAACAAAAATTTGTTAAAAAGGTTACAAGACATAGGAAGGACTTGACATACCATTCTAGTGTAGGCCCTCAATTATTTCATACCTGATTGTTGCAGTAGCCTGTTGGTGCATCTGCTTCTGTTGAGTCTTTCCCCATTCCAATATATCTTCTTTTCAGCCATTAAAGTGATTTTCCTAAAGATCAAACCAAATCATATTATACTCATTAAACTCTAGTGGCTTCCCATTGCCTCTATGATCAAATATAAAATGTTCTGTTTGGTTTTCAAAGATTGTTTATTCCTTTTCGCAATCCCTCCCTGAACGTCCCCTTTGTGGTTTTCAAACATGATCCTCTGTCTCTTCTGGGTCACAAGTTCCTTTCAACTCAGTTTAGACTAAGCTTCATCCAGTTGATATTTATGGTGTCAGAAATTCATATTAACAGCATCTAGATTAAAAAGTTATTTTGTCTAATAGCATTTCTGTTTTCAATCTCAAAATTCACAATATAAGAGATTTTAGAAATACAATAATATGTAATTAAACATGAAATAAAACTTACCAGTCAGATGACATCAATTCATCTGAATGTATTTCTAAATTATTCTACATAAAAAATTATTAATCTTATTATCTTTGGCATTTTAAATTCATTTTAGAATTATCAGGATTGGGACAATTACATTTAATCAAAGAAATAATAATATAGTGTTTACCATATACTGGTCATTGTAATAGGTTCTTTACAATCATTATATTATTTTCATCCTCACAACAACTCTGGGAGGTGGGTACCATTATTGCTTTTCTCTTCACAGAACAGTATACTAAGGCAAATGGAGATAAGATAATTTGCTTAAGATCAAGGAGCTAATACATTTCTGTAACCAGAATGTTAACTCAAGTCTCCCTATATTTTTTCCAGCATTTTTTCCCAACATTTTGATTTGGGAACCTATCTAAAATAAGAAGGATTAATAGGATAAAAGAGAGAGAGTCTCTGAAGTAGGGGGAGGCACATAAGATCTTTGATTTGAACAATTTTATCATAGTCAAGGAATGGTTAATAAGTAGTGGCTATAAAGTACAAACCATATACCTAATTTTTTTTCCTTCACACTTGAACTAGCTGTCTTTCATTGCATAAAACAATAAGGCCATCAATCTTCAGTGAAAAATGTTATTTTACATCTAAAATTTTATAGAATTTAAGCCTTATTTTTCCTTTAAACAAATTCTACACAGTAGTACTCCAAAATTTACTCAGATATTTCAGAAGGAGATGAGATCCTGGAATTACCCAAAGTCCCCAAGAGTTCTCTGCAATCTTAAAATGTTTAGTTTCCAAACAACTTAATGATTAATCTCCATATCTCTTTAATCCACAAACCTCCAAAATCTACTAAGATTTTTTTAGCAGTTCTACACACTTTAATTATCTGATTTTATTTCTGTAATTCCAATGTGGTTAAAGCTGAAATGACATAAGAAAAAGTCGTGCAGTCTCTTAACAGCTTTTCTGTCTGATTGTATTTTAGTCTTTCAAGATTACAGAATCTACATACAGCACAAAACAAGAGGTAAGACAAAGATTTTCCTACATTTTACAAAGACACAAACAATATAATGTTATAAAAAGATTATTACAATGAAGTTTTCCCCACAATTAGTATATACCAATTAATTATACATATAGTAGTATTCAGATTTTTTAAAATTTATTTTTATTAAAGGTATTATTTGAGTTTTACAATTTTCCCCCAAATCTTACTTCCCTCCCCCCACCTCTGCACTGAAAGCAATCTGTCAGTCTTTACTTTGTTTCCATGTTGTACCTTGATCCAAATTGGGTGTGATGAGAGAGAAATAATATCCTTAAAGAAGAGACAAGAAGTCTAAGAGGTAACATGATCAGACAATAAGATATGTTTTTTTCCCCCTAAATTAAAGGGAATAGTCCTTGAACTTTGTTCAAACTCCACAGCTCCTTATCTGGATACAGATGGCACTCTCCTTTGCAGACAGCCCAAAATTGCTCCTGATTGTTGCACTGATGGAATGAGTGAGTCTTTCAAGGTTGAACATCACTCCCACGTCGCTGTTTAGGGTATACAGTGTTTTTCTGGTTCTGCTCATCTCACTCAGCATCAGTTCATGCAAATCCCTCCAGGCTTCCCTGAATTCCCATCGCTCCTGGTTTTTAATAGAACAATAGTGTTCCATGACATACATATACCACAGTTTGCTAAGCCATTCCCCAATTGAAGGACATTTACTTGATTTCCAATTATTTGCCACCACAAACAGGGCTGCTATAAATATTTTTGCACAAGTGATGTTTTTACCCTTTTTCATAATTTTTTCAGGGTATAGACAGAGTAGTGGTATTGCTGGGTCAAAGAGCATGCACATTTTTGTTGCCCTTTGGGTGTAGTTCCAAATAGCTCTCCAGAAAGGTTGGATGAGTTCACAGCTCCACCAACAGTGTAATAGTGTCCCAGATTTCCCACAACCCTTCCAACAATGATCATTATTCTTTCTGGTCATATTGGCCAATCTGAGAGGTATGAGGTGGTACCTCAGAGAAGCTTTAATTTGCTTTTCTCTAATAATTAATGATTTAGAGCATTTTTCATATGGCTATGGATTGCTTTGATTTCCTCATCTGTAAATTGCCTTTGCATATCCTTTGACAATTTGTCAATTGGGGAATGGCTTTTTGTTTTAAAAATATGACTCAGTTCTCTGTATATTTTAGAAATGAGTCCTTTGTCAGAATTTAGGTGTAAAGATTGTTTCCCAATTTACTACATTTCTTTTGATCTTGGTTATAGTGGTTTTATCTGTGCAAAAGCTTTTTAATTTAATGTAATAGAAATCATCTAATTGGTTTTTGGTGATGTTCTCCAACTCTTCCTTAGTCATAAACTGCTCCCTTTTCCATAAATCTGACAGGTGAACTATTCCTTGATCTTCTAATTTGCTTATAGTATTGTTTTCTATGTCTAAGTCCTGTAACCATTTGGATCTTATCTTGGTAAAGGGTGTGAGGTGTTGGTCTAATCTAAGTTTCTTCCATACTAACTTCCAATTATCCCAGCAGTTTTTATCAAAGAGGGAGTTTTTATCCCAATGTCTGCACTCTTTAGGTTTATCAAACAGCAGATTACTATAATAATCTCCTGCTTTTACACCTAGTCTATTCCACTGGTCTACCACTCTATTTCTTAGCCGATACCAAACAATTTTGATGACTGATGCTTTATATTATAATTTTAGATCAGGTAGGGCTAAGCCACCTTCTTTTGCCCTTTTTTTTCATTTAAGCTCCTGGCAATTCTTGACTTTTTATTTCTCCATATGAATTTACTTACAACTTTTTCTAACTCATTAAAGTAATTTTTTGGAATTTTGATTGGTAGGGCACTAAACAGATAGTTTAGTTTTGGTAGAATTGTGGTTTTTATTATATTAGCTCTCCCTATCCATGAGCAGTTGATATTTGCCCAGTTATTTAAATCTGATTTAATTTGTGTGAGAAGTGTTTCATAATTATTTTCAAAAAGATTTTGAGTTTGTCTTGGCAAATAGACTCCCAAGTATTTTATATTGTCAGAGGTTACTTTGAATGGGATTTCTTAATCTAGCTCTTCCTGCTGTATCTTGCTAGACATATAAAGAAAAGTTGAGGATTTATGAGGGTTTATTTTATAACCTGCAACTTTGCTAAAATTGCTAATTGTTTCCAGTAGTTTTTTGGATGATTTCTTGGGATTCTCTAGGTAGACCATCATGTCATCTGCAAAGAGTGAGAGTTTTGTCTCTTCCTTCCCAATTCTAATTCCTTCAATTTCTTTTTCTTCTTTAATTGCTGCTGCTAACATTTCTAATACAATATTAAATAGTAGTGGTAATAATGGGCATCCTTGTTTCACCCCTGATCTTATCTTATTGGGAATGACTCTAGCCTCTCCCCATTGAATATAATGCTTGTTGATGGTTTCAGATAGATACTGCTAATTATTTTAAGGAACAGTCCATTTATTCCTACACTGTCTCTAGTGTTTTTAATAGGAATGGATGCTGTATTTTGTCAAAAGCTTTTTCAGCATCTATTGATATGATCATATGATTTCTGATAGTTTTGTTATTGATATAATTGAGTATACTAACAGTTTTCCTAATATTGAACCAACCCTGCATTCCTGGAGTAAATCCTACTTGATCATAATGTATTATCCTAGTGAAAACTTGTTGTAATCGTTTTGCTAAGATTTTATTTAGGATTTTTTCATCTATATTCATCAGGGAAATAGGTCTATAATTTTCTTTCTCTGTTTTAACTCTTCCTGGTTTAGGTAACAGCACAATATTGGTTTCATAAAAAGAGTTAGGCAGAGTTCCATCTTTCCCTATTTTTCCAAAGAGTTTATATAGAATTGGAACCAATTGTTCCTTAAATGTTTGGTAGAATACACTTGTGAATCCATCAGGCCCTGGAGATTTTTTTTTTAGGGAGTTCAATAATGGCTTGTTGAATTTCTTTTTCTGAGATAGGGTTGTTTAGGTATTTAATCTCTTCTTCATTTAACCTGGGCAACTTATATTTTTGTAAATATTCATCCATCTCACTTAGATTATCAAATTTATTGGCATAGAGTTGGGCAAAATAATTTTGAATTATTACTTTAATTTCCTCTTCATTGGTGGTGAGTTCACCTTTTTCATTTATGATACTAGCAATTTGGTTTTCTTCTTTCTTTTTTTAATCAAATTGACCAGAGGTTTATCAATTTTATTGGTTTTTTTCATAATACCAACTTTTGGTTTTATTTATTAATTCAATAGTTTTTTTGCTTTCAATTTTATTAATTTCTCCTTTAATTTTTAGAATTTCTAACTTAGTATTTAATTGGGGATTTTTGATTTGTTCTTTCTCTATTTTTTTAGTTGCAGGTTTAGTTCATTGTTTTCCTCTTTCTCCAATTTATTCATGTAAGCATTTAGAGCTATAATATATCCCCTGAGAGTTGTTTTGAATGAATCCCATAGGTTTTGGTATGTTGTTTCATTATTATCATTATCTAGGATAAAATGATTAATTCTTTCTATAATTTGTTTTTTGGTCCATTCATTTTTTACAATGAGGTTATTCAGTTTCCAATTTGTTCTGGGTGTATATCTCCTTGGCCCAGTATTGCATATAACTTTTATTGCATTTTGATCTGAGAAAGATGTATTCACTATTTTTGCATTTCTGCAGTTGATCATTAGGTTTTTATGTCCTAATACATGATCAATTTTAGTATTAGTTCCATGTACTACAGAAAAAAAGGTATATTCCTTTCTATCCCCATTCAGTTTCCTACATAAATCTACCATATTTAATTTTTCTAACAATCTATTTACCACCCTAACTTCTTTCTTGTTTGTTTTATGATTCGATTTATCTAGATCTGATAGTGGGAGGTTGAGGTCTCCCACTAGTAGAGTTTTGCTGTCTATGTCTTCCTGTAATTCTTTCAGCTTCTCCTCTAAGAATTTGGGTGCTGTCCCACTGGGTGCATATATATTCAGTACTGAAATAACTTTATTGTCTATGATACCTTTTAGGAGGATAAAGTTTCCTTCCTTATCTCTTTTAATACTCTCTATTTTTGCTGCTGCTTTGTCTGAGATAAGGATTGCTACCCCTGCTTTTTTTTACTTCAGCTGAAGCAAAATATATTTTGCTCCAACCTTTTACCTTTACTCTATATGTATCTCTCTGCTTCAAATGAGTTCCTTGTAAGCAGCATATTGTAGGATTCTGGTTTTTAATCCACTCTTCTATTTGCTTACTTTTAAGGGAGAGTTCATCCCATTCACATTCAAAGTTATGATTACTAATTCTTTATTGCCCTCCATGCTATCTTCCCTCTGTTTGTATTTTCCCCCTTTCACCCCCTTTATCCATGTTCCCCCAGTATTTTGTTTCTCTATACCACCCTCTTCAGTGTGTTTGCCCGCCTATATCACCCCCTCCCCTTTCTTTCCCCTTTCCCTTTTTCCCTTTTCCCCCTTCCCTTCCTTTTGTTATTTTCCCCCTTTTTCCCCCACTCCCCTTCTCTTTATCCCCCTCCCCTTTTCTGCTTTCAATACTTGAAAGGTTAAATGTTTTATAAGTTAACTGAGTATGTGTAGGTTGACTTTAAGCCAAGTCTGATGAGAAGAAGATTCAGGTGTTTCTCATCTGCTCCTTTCTTCCCCTCTATTACCATAGGTTTTTTGTACCTCTTAGTGTAATGAGATTTACCCCATTCAATCCCCTCCCTCCTCCCGTCTCCTTCCTGTCCCTCTTTTTAAGGAGGTAGTGTTTTTTAGATCATTCTGAGTCATAGAAAATTCTGAGTGTCTGTCACTTCTAGTTCAGTATTTTATTTATTAATTTTATTTGAATCTAGCTAGCTGTGGCTAGATATTGTTTAACCCAAAATGTGAGGCATGGTTCCTGTTGATCATAATGTCAAGACACCATTAGGAGATTTAGGAGATACCCTTTTTTTCCAGAACTAAGGTCCAGCAAGTAAACTATACCAGAGCTTGGCATAACAATACTTGTAACCACCAAATGAATTCTGGTTCTGCAAATGGCTGAACAACCACAAGGTTCAAGGACCCTAACAGCTTGAAGACTGCATGTTGTGGTCCAGTGGTGGACTTAGAGACTGTTTTCTCAAGATCCAAAAATACTTATGTTGTAGTCAAGTCATTTGTAGTTTTTACACTTAAAACCCTAGCCATATAAGGATACCCTTCTTAGGATGGAGACTTTACTTGCAAGCTTTTACCTTTTGAAATTAAATTTCTGTTTGATTCCTGATTCTCCTTTCTCCAGTCAATTTTGTTTGGCTCTACCCATCCACAAGTTAGAGGCCAGTTTCATTTAATTGACATTAATTGGTGTCAGAAATGGGATTGGACATGGAACCAGGTCATTATACCGGTACTAGTGAGAATGGAATAGGAACTACCTGAGATGTAGTTCTTTAGAGTCAGATTCCCCCATATCTGGTGAATCCTGTGTTTTTCTCTCTGTTACAGTCTCTAAGGTTCTGTCTTGGTCAAGCTTGCCATTCTTTTTTTGTGGAAAACTCTAGGGTCCTCTGGGGACTTAATTTGTTTTGAATCACTGTTAAGGACAATCTTTCTTAAACTGCATATCTCTTAATTAACCTCTGTGTGCCTCTGTGTTTTTAAATTGAAGAGCTCAGAAAAATTGTAACTGTGTCCTTTTATTATTTCTTAAACTATACAACTCTGTAACTGTGTGTGTCTCTTTTTTTTTTTTTTTAGGTTTTTTTGGTAAGGCAAACGGGGTTAAGTGGCTTGCCCAAGGCCACACATCTAGGAAGTGACTGAGGCCAGATTTGAACCCAGGTACTCCTGACTCCAGGGCCCGTGCTTTATCCACTACACCACCTAGCCACCCCCATGTGTGTCTCTTTTAAAACTAAGTGAAGTTTTAGAATTGTTTGTATTTGTTTATATCTGTCTTGCCATTTTATCTTTGTTTATGCCTTTGTAAAATATGAAATGTCTGTGTCATGCTTGTGCTGCTTGTGGATTCTGTTTCCTTGAAAGATTTAAAAGCATCCAGTCAGAAAAATTTCTTTGGGTTGTAGCCAAAGAGTTTAAAACACTGGGAAAGAATAATGAACACTTGAGGCAATTGTCCTAGTAAGCAGAACTAACTCCTACTTTAGGCTTTCCAAGGAAGATTAGATTATTAGAAAGGAGAAAAAGAAAAGGAAACATGTAAAACATTTCTCCCTACTGTCATTTCAACATTAGCAAACTGAAATTATAGAAATAAAGTCAGATAACCAAAGTTACAAAACTGCTAAAATCATCTTGGTAGATTTTGAAGATTTGGAGATTAATTGTTTTAAGATTGCAGGACAGAATTCCTGAGACTTTGAGTTTCACTCCCTTTTGAAATATCTTAGCAAATTTTGGGATGCCATTCTGTAGAATAATTTTAAGGAAAAATAAGATAAAATTTTATAAAAAGTTTTAAAAGTAAATGGCAGAATTAATACCCTCATTCTTCTGGGATGAGGAAGGATGACACAGTTAGTTTGGAAGTAATCCCAGAGTGAAAAAAAATTAGGTAAATGGTTTGCATCTTACTGTCACCTCTAGTTAAAATTAATCCTTCCTTGATCACACTGAGACCCCTTCCTTCTCCAAATACAGGTTACAAAAAAGATGCTGCAAAACAGGAAAACTTGAATTACATGGTTACAGAAATTTATTAGCTTTGTAAACTTAAGCAAATCTCTGATTACTCCAGTTTCCTGATCTGTGAATAGAAAAATATTAATGGCACACACCTCCTCGGGTTATTGAGAATCAAAATGATATAATAACTTTAAAGTGTTTAATACAGTGACTGGCATATGCTAAGTACTATATTTTTCTTTTTTCCTTAATTGAATGCAATCGATAACTCTAAAATGGTTTTTAAAATGCCAAAGATAATAAGATCAATGATTTTTATATGTGATAACTTGGAATTGCAATAGATGTCATCTGTAATTTTCTTTCATGTTTTAAATACACTATATTGTTTGTGTTATTACCGTATTTCTAAATTATATTGTGAAATTTGAGAGACCCTTATAACAGAAATGCTGTTGGGCAAAAACAAATTTTTAATCTGGATGCTATTATACATGAATTGGACTTTTAAAGGTATGTGATTAAGATAAATATTTGAAAACAAATATTTAATTACATATATTTTTTTATAAAGCAGATAATAATATATAATAGCAAATTTTCATGTGAAATTCTTCCCTAAGATGAATTTTAACATGTTAATGATGAGTCAACTATCAGGTATTTGCTGTATGTCTAAATAAGGGTAGTTTTAATTTAAAAGTAAAGGATAAATGAAATGTTAGCTGTTGGGGAAATGGCTGGACATAGAATCAAACCCTAAACTGTGAAATTAGTGAAAGTTAGTGAAATTCTACTACTTAAGGTAAAAGTTTCTTCTGGACCATAATTTACTATCCTTTTGAACTTTGATTATAGGGATAGTTATCTGAATTGTCATGAAACCAATAGTAGAAGATGGTAAGTGTGGCAGTCTGGGAACTGCTATAAGTGATATCTGTGCCAGGGAAAAGTTTTGAGGTTGGCTTTGGCAAGGTCCAAGATATGATCCTCATCTCTTTATTTCCCCATTTTTTAATTTCCTTTCTTAAAAAGAAAATTCCCACCTGATTAATCCTGAGCCTTGCTTTTAAAACCTGGTAACTACATGATTGACTTTCAGATATGACTCATGCTTGGAATGAAACAGAATTAAAGAAGTCCCCCCTCCCCCATGATAAAACATTGTTTTAACCATGTTCCTTCTTTTTGTTTTATAGCAAATTTCTATAATCAAGAAGTTTTCTATTAAATCTATTAACTAATAGTTTGTTATTGAAACATTTCTATATATAATATAATAGGATGCAAGTATGAACATCTTACAATTTTAACCTGTATTTGTGGTCAAATTTTAATATAGGAATTATATCCTCCCAAGGGGAAAATGATTAGACAAAGTAATAAAACAAAGATGCAATGTAAAAACTTTTCTAAATAAATGGAAAAGTAAATTTTGAGAAAGCAACAGTATTTTCTTTAAGAACTATATATAAATTTTATCTATCATGGAAATTCAGGTTTTGAGTGTGTTTTAATAAAAAGTTCTCAAAATTGGATTAGAATTTTAACCATAAATTGTATTGATAATGATAAAGAAAATGAAATTATTTTCCCATTTTTAAAGCATCTGATTTTTTTTTTTAGTTTTTGCAAGGCAATGGGGCTAAGTGACTTGCCCAAGGCCACACAGCTAGGTAATTATTAAGTGTCTGAGGCTGGATTTGAACTCAGGTACTCCTGACTCCAAGGTTGGTGCTCTATCCACTACACCACCTAGCCACCTCCATCTGATAATTTTTAAAGGCAGATGAGCTCATTTTACAGTTATACCTTCAATAATTTTTTAAAAGATTCTTATAATCAGGTACAGGATTTAGATAATAATAGAAACAGTAAAGGTATATAAAATTAAATCTGACTGAAGTTTCAAAATTGGGGATATTGAGAATGGATCACTAGAATACAAGAAGATTTAATTTTGTAAATATTGGTGATAATTAAAATGTTTATGTTTAAGTTTTTTTGGTTAGCTTGACGACATGTAAATTTCTCTTTTCAAATCTAGTCCATTGTGTGTCCTCTAAATAGTATAATCTGTAGCCTGACATTAATGTAATTAATGTAATTATGGGAATTTCTGAAAAAACCTTACTGCATTATTTGACCTACTCCTGAATGGCTAGGAATTAGATTATCTCTATGCACTGTTTGAAGATGCTGATCAGAAACTCAGATTCAAAGACTGATCCAAGGAGTTTTCTCACAATTGTACTTCTCAAGTAAGATTTGCTTTATCTGAAAACTAGTAATCAATCAATCATTGTTTCCAAAGGCTCCTACCAGTCCTTCTGACTACTTCCATAGCTGCCAAATTTATGGGTATAATCTCCTGGATCATCTGAAGAAAATCCAGCTCCTGAATCCAGGTCCTCAAGGTTCATCTAGTGCAGACCCAGAAGTAGGCAACAACCAGAGGAGAAAGCTGTCCTAAGATTCTGGACAAGGACTGAATATACTATCCTGTTTTTTTTTTTTTTTTTTTTTTGCTTCCTCCCTCTTTCCTTCTACTATGGGCTCAACCACCAAAACCTTGACTTAAGCATGTACTGGCTTTTCTGCCTACAGATTCTTGGCCTTCATCTCTTTTTCTGCTGTAACAAACAATGGTTAGACAAGACCTATTTCTCTATCTGCTTATGCTCTTGTCCTATTGAGAGTTTTGCAGTAATACTTCCTCAATAGGTCCCCTCAAGAAACTAACCTCTCAGGATAAAAATGCACCAACTTAAACCTACAGTTGTCCCTCAACTCCATATGTTGTTCTGACTCAACTGACCTCTCATGGCATCTTGGTTTATTATATGTCTTTCTTTTGTTGGCCAGAAGGAAAGGGGATCTTTAAAACTCTCTTCCTTTGGCCAAAATAGGGAATGCCAAAGCAACATTTGGAAATTCTCTGTTTTCTAGAGTTAAGATCCAACAAGCAAGCTGTGCCTTGAGCTTGGCATAGTAGCACTCCTCCATAATTGTAATTGCCAATAATCTCCAACACTTTTAACCATCATATAAGCCCTGGTTCTGTGCCTTGCTAAACAATCATAAGACTCAACCAAACTAAAAAATTGGAGACTATGTGTTTTGGTCTAACCATGGACTTGTAACTTGTTTGCTCAAGAATTAAGAAGCCTCTGTTGTGGTCCAGCTATTTGTGGTTTTCATGCTTAAAAATTGTAACCCTAGGGGCAGCTGGATAAAGCACCGGCCTTGGAGTCAGGAGTACCTGGGTTCAAATCCGATCTCAGGCACTTAATAATTACCTAGATCTGTGGCCTTGGGCAAGCCACTTAACCCCATTTGCCTTACAAAAAAAAACAACCTAAAAAAAAAAGTGTAACCCTGGCATAAATGGGTGAGCCCTCCTAGGAAATAAGACTTTGCTTGCAAATTGTTTTCCCCACTTTGAAATTAAACTTCTGATTGATTGCTGACTCTCCTGTCTCTAGTCTACTTTGTTTGACTTTCTTCTCAGAAAGGGGCTGGGCTATAGAGTTAGAATTCTATTTCCTTTCCCCTCTAAATATTGCTAATCTAGAGGGAATATTTAATTTCAATCTATACTCATAGGCCCTCTCCATTTAATAAGTTAGAGGCTGGTTTGGTCCAATTGACACCAAAGACTCCAGAGATTGTTGTAAGGAATGCTTAGATAACATCTTATTTTGGACCCAACCAAACAGCTTGTGTTTTGGTTTAGCCTAAATTTTATTAACTATTTATACTTACCTGTTGATGTGTAACTCAGGCAATATCTGAGAACTGCTCTTTTTAGTAAGTGCATATGAATCCCCTGTATACTTGTTAGAACTCTATACAATGCAAAATTGAGAGACAACAGAAAAGACTGAACCCACTTAATAAATTTCTTCCTAAAAACATTTATAGGTTTAAGTTTTGTTTTTAACAGACCTGGCACACAAAAGGAAACTGCAAAACAGGGATAAAGGGTCATCAAAGGTTACCTAGTACAAAGGTATTATGTTCCTTGGAGTTCAACCTGAGCAGGGCAACTGATGGAAAGTGGAGACTTAGCTGTAAGTTATGTGAAGTTAGTTGGATTATGATGAAATTAAATTAATTTGGATAAATTTCTTGTACCTCTAAAAAATAACAATAGAATAAGAATTAAAATTACATTAAAAAAAGCAAAAAAGGAAACAAAATGTTCTGTGCCTCTAAGAAAAAGCTGCAAACTGAGGAGGGATTCTCACTGAGTTTTGGTCTTAAAAATAATGATTGCTTTAAACATGTGTTAGCCCTCAGAGTTAGTATTAATTCTTATGAAAGAACAAAACAGAATTTGATTAACATGTGCATTTGTTAATATTTCTCTAAGTTCACTGATTCTATAGGCATGCATGGGAACCCTGCCTAGAGAGCCAGATCCACAAAGTGGAGTCCTGCACTAAGTTTTTATAATTTTGATTAACAGAAGCTGGGATCTGAAAACCCACTTCTGGTTTGTCCAATCAAAGAAGGGAATGGCCCCCAAATTAGGACGAAGTGGGGGCAAATCAGGATGGGGTAGGGACTGAACATGGGACATTCTAGTAAAAGAAATGCTCCATCAATTGTGCTAAAGATTTTAACGAAGTGTGGGGATCCTCCCCTTCCAAGCCACATTATTATCTTGATGGAATTTGGAAGTCTAGCAGGTAAGCCTTTGTTCTTTAAGTTGACATATTTACATTTAAATTTGTATATTTTTAAAGACAAGGTTTACCGTTTACAATTGCGAATTTGTTCTAATTAAGAGGGGACTTTCTTAGTATCTAAGTGAAAGATGACTTCCCCTAATTCTGTTATAATTTATATTTAGGGAATGGAGGTAAAGGAGAAACCAATAGGATTCATCATAAGAGTAAGATGCACCATAAAAGGTGGGGGGGAATTCTGGAAAAAAAATCTTTTATTCAAAGTTATTTAAAAAAAAATAGCAAGCATGCAAAATTAAACTACAAGTTGAACTGTTTTAAAACTCATTCAAAGCTAGCAATAGTTATTTGCTTTTTGTTTTGAAAGAAGATCAGTGACTTCTCAGGAAGATATCTTGACTTACAATTGAACTGGATTTAAATGAGGCAGTTGCACAAATTCATCAATCCTACTTTCTTTTCAACATACAAATCCAGTGACAAGATAAAAGTCAAAATGACTGGCAATAGCTCAATATGTGGTGGATGACCTTGAAGTCTTCAATGTCTGACCAAGCTCTAAAAGTGCTGCAATTACTGCTTCAGTTGTCTTCATGACTATTGAAAGAAATTGTTCTCATCTGCCCATTCTACTGGGGGAAGTCTTTATATTCACCTAATTCACCAATGAATTTTGAGGCCTGTTGATTATTCTCAACATAGTTTAGCCTGTCTGCTGAGACAGTTTTACTGGGGTATCGCCTGTTGAGCATTCTACAGCGTCTTGGAGCCACAAGTAAGAACCAGGTGACTGGCTGGATGCCAAAGCTAAATGAGCCGACCAACAAGACACTAGAGATGTTAAATCTCTTTGAACATCCCATATATAAATAGGAAAAATCCAACATCTCATAAATCTATAGCAAAACAAAACAACCAAACAAATCTAAAACAAAGTTTTCTTAGAATTTAAGAATGGAGATCAGTTCTGAAAGTCTGCCTCTTTGGGACTATTTAGGAAAAAACACCCACTCTCCTAGATTCTTGCAAAAATAAGTGACCAGTAAAAATTAATATATTCTTGTGCATAGACGACCACATGTAATGTGTGTAAGTTTTGCCCATCTAGGTTATTTCTAGCTGCATGAGTCTGAACACTTTCTCTTCTCAGAAAGGGGCTATAGAGTTAGAATTCTATTTCCTTGCCCCTCTAAATGTGCTCATCTAGAGGGAATATTTAATTTCCAGCTTTACTCATAGGCCCTCTCCATTTAATAAGAAAAGAGTGTCCAAGTCATAACTAGATTTGCTTGACTCCATTCCTATCAAATGCTATTTACAGAAAGATCACTGCACATAGTGAATAGTGTTATAAATGGGTCATAATTATAAAAAAACTCAGCCTGGAGGGGTTGAATTAACTTTCATTAACTTTTCTGCAGAAAAGGGTTATCTCACCTAATAGAAGTCCCAAATTGTAACAATGTCCAGTCTAATATACAATTTGAAAGGCTTTCTCCTTTCCTCCAAACCATTGGTCTGAATCATCAGGGGCATAATCTAATTGATTTGATAAGCCTCCACAGGAGAAGTATATAGTAAGTGTATGGATCTCATTAAGCAAGGACACTTGAGGGTGGCTAGGTGGTACAGTAGATAGAGTACCCGCCTTGGAGTCAGGAGTACCTGGGTTCAAATCTGGTCTCAGACACTTAATAATTACCTAGCTGTGTGGCCTTGGGCAAGCCACTTAACGCCATTTGCCTTGTAAAAATCTAAAAACAAAACAAAAAAAATCCCCCAAAACAAGGACACTTGCAGAGGTCAGAGACCCTGAGTTAGACCAGCATAAGTGGGAGCAGATTTAGGGTCTATTCTTTTATTTCCCCTTTTGTTTTATTCTGACAAACCTGCGTAATAGTCACCAGTTTTGTGATGTATATTTTAGACAGCCTCCTCCTTATGGAAACCGAGCACTCTGGGATTTTTCACAATAGTAAATAAACACAGTTATTCAAAATGATATCAAATAGAAGAGGTTATACAAATAAGGCTATACCAGACATGTAAAGTGAATGAACTCTTTCTACCTACTGGGACTAAGATATTTTAGGAAAGGAGGGAGACAGAGACAAGAAAGACAAAGGCAGAGTGACAGAGACAGAGACAGAGACAGAAAAAAAACAGAAAGAAACAGAAACAGAGGCAGATAGAGAAAGTCAAGAGACTGGGAGAGAGAGACAGAGTATTTGATCTCAACCAAAGGGCACTTTCCCCAAATTTCTGAATTTCTACAACGTAAAGTTAATACCAGAGATATGCTTCAGGTTCTGGCTCTTCAACAGAGAAGATTTTTCTTAGAGTGTTTCCTCTCCTTCGGGGGGGAATTTTTCCAGAAAAGAGCCTCTCCCAAAGCAAGAACAAGAACTCTCCTCTTTGAAGGTGTCAATTCTATCCTTAAGCAAGAAGCATTGAGTAAACGTTCTCTAGCAATAAGGAGAGTCTTATGCAAATGGTCTAGAGTCCCATGTTACACATTTGTTGCAAATATTTTTTTCTTTTTTGAGGGGGGAGGTCAGGTAAGTGGTGGTACAGGAGAATTACCTCCTCTTTGAATTTACATGATAGGTTACTGTTGTTGAAATAAATCTCCCACAACTCAGAAATTATAGGAGTTAAAAACCTAGGTTTTATTATGTTAAGCACAGGTTTGGGGGTGGATTGGGTGTTTCTGTAGAAAAATAACATCTGAATCATGATTAATTATGTCGGAGTGACAGAAAAATAGTTCATTTTTAATACTATGCTCTTGTACATTCTTTTAGGCTATAAAAATTAAGAAAAAAGACAAGTTCATAATTCCATGCTTCTTTCAATAAAAGTTTAATAAATTTAAACAGGATTATTATCTTGTACATCTCTTAAGGAAATAAACCTAGTTAAACAGACTGGTAAACTAAGTCAGGCTACAGATTAAACTCCATTTCCAGGGATTACCTGGTTTGGATGAGGAAGAGATTTATTTACATTTCTGTAGAGTCTTCTTCAGTAGAATCCCTTTCTCAAATAAGGCAGGTTGAATTAAAGGAAGCTTTGACTCCCTTTTTGATTTCTTACCTGAGACCTCCCATGAGATAGTTTCAGCCAGCTCAATAACCTACCACCTGAGGAAAAGCATTAACCTTTTCCCAAATAATAAAAATTAACAAAAAGAAATCAGAGAAGAAATATTATTATCACAGTGGGAAGAAGAGAAAAATTGCTTATAAATTGAAAAAAATTAAAAAACAAATTTTTTCTAATCTGTGCCACCTAGAACAGAATACAACATTTGAACTGTGATCTGACTAAGACAATACATGTTAGAATTATCATCTCCCTAACTTTGGACATTATGTCTTATTGCAGTTTAATATAATCCTAGCTATTTTGATTACCATATCATACAGTTGATTTATGGAACTTGCAGTGTGGTAAAAACTCCTTTCCAGTTTTATATTTATGAGCTTGATTCTTTAAATCCAAATATCAACAATTTAATTTATCTCTATTAGATTTTTTCAGATTAGGGGCGGCTAGGTGGCGCAGTGGATAAAGCACTGGCCCTGGAGTCAGTAGTACCTGGGTTCAAATCCGGTCTCAGACACTTAATAATTACCTAGCTGTGTGGCCTTGGGCAAGCCACTTAACCCCATTTGCCTTGCAAAAAAACCCTAAAAAAAAAAGATTTTTTCAGATTTGGACCAACCTAGAGTCTCTGAATCTGTCCCTGATAACTAGTCCTAAGGTAAGTGTGAGTTGAGCCTCCTGTGGAAACTGTTGACATGATGTAGACTGAGCTGGTCTCAGAATCTGAAAGACTGAATTTGAAATCCTGAATGATATGGACTTTCTTTGTGACTGAGCAAGTCTCTTCAAGTTTTCATGGCCTCTCTATGAACTGAGCTGGAGACCAAATTCTGCTATGCCTATTTTCCTCACTGGAAATTTTCCAATAGTTCTAGATCAACAGCAATAACAAAAATAAAAACCAACCCCAAACCCTTAAATTACTTGCTTCTATGTAAACCTTAGCTCCTTGGAAAGCAGGAATTATTTCCTTTTTTTCTATGTATTGCATGTGCATTCCTAGTGAGGTTTCCTACAAAATAGTTATCTAATAAATTTTTATTGAATTGAATCTTGAAGTTAATCTTTGCAAACAAATGTTGATATCCATCCCTTTTCCCCTTCACCTCCTAGCCTTTTCATTTCCCCCCTCTTTCTCAGGAAGATAGCCTTTAGTTCTCAAGGTTATGAAGGAAACTTTGAAGTAGAAGTTATTAGATTGAAGAGTGGTTTAGAAACTGGTGAGATCCCTTGTGAAAGATCTAAAGAATTTCGTATATAGTTGTACCTAATTTCTTTTTTGAATATTTTACTGCCAGATAGAATGACTGCCCTATTCACTAAATAAGCTTTTTAAGCAAATAAAATGCTGAATAAGATGGACCCTTTATACAAATTATCTGAAAGTGGTTTGATAATATGTGCAAGTCTAGTAACATGGTTGTTACCAATTCACTTCTCCTGGAAGATACTGAATGAAAGGGAGACCTGAGAGGAACATAAATGCTGGAACAACTTTTACCTTGTTACTTGGAGTGTGTTTTATGGGCTATGCTTAGGTAGTTATTTAAGATCTTAGGTGCATAGTTGCATGACTTTGCTTTACTTTCTTTTTTCCATGTGGTGTTTTTTCCTCCCTTTCTGATATGTATCAAAGATTACCTTGTGACCTTTTGGATATTTGAAACTAATAATGATATAACTACAGATAAAAATTGCTCATACTTCTGGCTTCCTCTAGAGAGGCAGACATTTATTGCAGCTCATTATCCCAAATGATTCTTTAAATAGTAGTATTTAGTCATATTATTTTGTCAAAGGGATGAGATGTCATAAGATCATATATATGAAGAAAAGATTTCTCTGAAAGAATTTCAGTTGTTATAGTCTCTTTCCCTTTCCCCAATGATTATGACTAGAATTGGCTAAAATGACTTAGCTTTTTTGAAAAGAGCTCTTGCCATTGTTCAGTTGCTTCAATTGTTTCACTCTTCATGACGGAATTTGGGGTTTTCTTAGCAAAGAAATTGGAATGGCTTGCCATTTCCTTCTCCAGCTCATATTACAGATAAGGAACTTAGTGTTAAGTGACTTGCCTAGGATCATACAACTAACAAATGTCTGAGGCCAGATTTGAATACAGACATATATGTCTTTCTGATCCAAGCCTAGTGCTCTATGTACTTTGTCACCTAACTGCCTGAAGAGAGTTTGACGATTTAGTTGGAAGCTTACCACTAACACTTTTTTCTTAAGAATCTCAGATTATGGATGGCTAGTTGGTGCAGTGGATAGAGCACTGGCCCTGGAGTCAGGAGTACCTGAGTTCAAATCCATCCTCAGACACTTAATAATTACCTAGCTGTGTGGCTTTGGGCAAGCCACTTAACCCCATTGCCTTGCAAAAATTAAAAAAAAAAAGAAACTCAGATTATGTTAGATACTAGTAAGATATTTTAATAAATGGCAAAGGGGGAAAGGGGCGAGGAATCCCAGGAATGTTAGGTCTTATTTGCAGTTTGAAAGTTTTGCTCCTGTCTCTTCATGCCAAGCTTTGGCTGGGATCACAAATCTAATTGATACATTTGTCTCCATATGTTTTTCCCTGCCTTGAAGGGACAAGCAAGAACAGTTACCTCCCTGAGATAGGCAAAGGAGAAGGTTGCAGACCCTAGGTTAACTCAGAATAGGTGGGGCAAACCTGGACAAATCTCAGATTTTAATCAGATTGAGGCTAAATCTTTTGTCTTAAGTCACATACTTGGCAGATCCCAGGCTTTGTATTATAAACTAACAATTCTCCTTTCACATTCTTGTGGAACCCAAACACATCATATTTCTCACATCAGTTACTAAAATATTAAGCTCAATTTTCTTCTTACCTCAAAAACCAACCTAAAACCTGAAAATATCTGAACCCATTTCAAGTGGGCAACATAATTTTCATTAACTAGGTTTAGAATCAGGCTTTTTTCTTCTTTGAACAGGGGTGGGGGGATATCTAGCCATATGGGTTCGTGGTATGTTTTCTTCACCAGTTTGCAAAATGATTTGCTTCCATTTTTATAATACATTCTTTCTGCACAAAATACTAGGTTAAATAGTTATTCTCTAGCAGATGAAATCAGTAAAAACTAAACAGAGTGTCCCAAAAGTTTCAGTGCAGTCATAAGCCTTTAAAAGCTTTTAAATTTAGTTCTGGGTGCAGAACCATAGAATTGCTATTGAACATTAGAAGGTCAACTACTCTATCCTTTCTCCAATTTACAGATTAGAAAACTGAGATTAAGAGAAGTAAAATGACTTGCCTAAAGTCACACATTTAGTTAGTGGCATAACTCAGAATTATGGTTTCCTGACTGCTTGGTGTTCTTTTGCTACATTGAACCTTAATGGATTTAATAAGACTACAGACTGGGAAATCCATATTAAGTAAGATTTAAGAGAAAGGATTAGAAAAGTGATTCAATCAGATTACATAGAGCTAACATTAAGGAGAAGAGAACTGATTCTTAAAACTGTTAAACCTAAAACTGTAAAATTCTTAAAAATAAAGGGTTAAGATAAAATGAAAGAAAATATATTAGATATTTTTAAGTTTTATTCTCTTAAGATTTTACCTTTAAATCTTAAGGTGGAGGCCATTAATAAAGTGACCACACTGAACTGGGAAAAAATTGGACTTTTATGCAAAAGCAGAGAATAGGGAAAATCATTAACCTCCTTTGAGGTCTAACCATGAAAGGTGTACAATATTTTTTTGCCTAAAACTGCTCCTCAAAGCCCATCATCCTTATATAACATTATCTGGTCTCTTGTTGCCTCTTCCTGGCAGGGCAAGTCTTCTAGCATTCTGATCATTGTCCTCCGGAGATTGTAATAAACTTAGGGTCTTAGGAATCTAACTCCACAACTTAGAGAAATATCAATAAATATGCTTATTAACCTAATTGTTTTGTTTTTTCTTGAGGATTAAATGTAATACTTGTCTCTGATTAGGACAAACTAAGTTTTGTCTATATATTCCTTGTGGCTGCTTAGTGCAGTTCAATAAATGTTTATTGAATTGAATCTTGAAGTTAACAGCTTTGCAAAAAAAAGGTTGATATACTCTTCACTTCCCAGGCTCTTCCCCCCCTCTTTCTCAGGAAGATAACCTTTAGCTCTCTAGGTTATGAAGGAAAATTTGAAGAAATGTTAGTACTTGAATAGAACAGTGGTTTAGAAACTGGTGCTATCCCTTGTGAAAGATCTAAAGAATTTCATATGTAGTTGAACCTAATTTTTAAAAATCTTTTACTGCCAGATAGAATGACTACCCTATTCACTAATAAATTTTCCAGGTAAGTAAAATGCTGACAAAATTGGATCTTTTATACAAATTATCTGAAAGTGGTTTGATAATATGTGCAAGTCTAGTAACATGGTTGTTTCCAATTTACTTTTCCTGGAAGTCACTGATTGAAACGGAGAACTGAGAGGGAAACATAGATGCTGGGGCAACTTTTACCTTGTTACTTGGAATGTGTTTTATGGGCTATGCTTAGAAAGTTATTTAAGATCTTAGTTGCAGAGTCATGACTTTGCTTTCTTTTTCCCATGTGGTCTTTTTCCTTCCCTTTCTGAAATGTAACAAAGATTATCTCATGGCCTTTTAGATATTTGAAGCTTTACCCTTTCATGTATATAGGAGAATAGATGTTTACAATTTGAAAAAACTGTGAATGGCAAAGCCCTAATGGTAAGTTATTAAACAAATAACAGTGACCTAGCTTATAACTTTGCCATCTGAGACTCGGTTTGAGTAGTATATTGTATCTTCACTATGGGCTAGGGTAAGTATGACAGAGAAGTCAAAAACCCAAAGAAAGATGTTAGCTATATAGGTTGATCATGCTTTTTTGCTCAAAAATGTCTTGCACCTGGACATCATTAATTGCTAGGGAGAAGAAAGGCTCAGAAGCAACTGAAGGGCCAAGGAAATAAAACAAGGAAGTAATTCTGCTCATCCTAGGGTCAGGGTTTTTCCCTGCCTTTTTAAAAAAGAACTGGGAAAAATCTTTGTGCAAACTCTAAGCTTGAAAGAATAAGTAGTAGCCTTTTTTTTTTGGTGTATGTGAGGGAGAGATAGTTGAGGATTTTATCTTAGAGCAAGTAGAAATCATGTATGTCAAGCAGATCATCATCCTGTGAAAATCAAAGGAGAAACATCCTGAAGAGACAATGTGTCCTTTCAGGTGGAGTAGGTTCATTTATCAGAGAATATGAGTCTGTGGAAGAAGAGTAATGACAACACTAGAAGTTGTTAGTGTTCCTATAGCTTGATGGAATGAGTTGACTCTCTACACATGGTTCTTATGTGAAATGCCTCTTCATTTGTGTCTCATTGATGCTATCTATATTTGTGGATGACTGTGTCCAAGGCTTATGGGGGGACATGTTTTGTGTCTACTTTTCTTACTGTGCTATTATATTAAATATCTTTGCTTCCAACAATTTGTGTCCTCATCTTAGTGACAAGCTGATGGGGGCTTGTGAGCTATCATTTAGTAGTATGGGCTTATAAAACATCTTGAACCTGGAAAATCTGAGGGATACCCCCAGTCACTACTTAAATGTTGTTTTTATACCATATCGATGCAATATCAAGAGATTAAAAAGATAGCTTTAGCTCTACTGTGGAGGATTTATAGGAGGATCTCCCCAAGAATTACTCAGGACCATGATCCTCTCAATCTTCAAGGTTTACAGCCTCACCATCATCCTTGACACTTGCCTTTCACTCATGCCATGTGTTCAATCTGTCCCTTTGAACTATAATTATAATTGGATTCCATTTATGAACCAAATCAATTATTGTTCTTCATTTGAACTAAATTCCTAATAAATCATGTGCATTCTTGTAAGCAGAACATGTCCAGAATGTTTCAAGGTTTTTTGTCCCAACCACAACTTCCTCTATGTAAATATTTCAAACTGCAATTTCTTTATTCCAACCCCAGTATCATTGTTCTGAATCTGTCAGTCAGAAAGAAGCAACACCTATATTGTCCAAGATTATGAAAATTTGCTATATTATTTATTTAAGATTCTCTGTTAACCCTTAGTAGGTGTCCTTGACTACCAAGGAGCCTTGGATTCCATTTATTGACACTTGTTAACTTTGCTAATAAATTGATTGTGCTCAGAACATTGCTGCCTCAGTTCATTTTTATCACAGATTTCAATCTTAACATCTCTTCTCTCAGTTCACATAGCTCCCACACTAGAACAGGCTCTTGCCTTCTATTTGTTTTCCCCCATCTAAAATTTATTTTCACTTCAATTCATATTCTACTCTGTTGACAAAATGGTATGTCTAAGGTGAAGGTCTGACAATATCACCCTATCCCCACCCCACCTAAGCATTATTTTATTAATATATCCAACTCTTCTCAAAGTTATTGGTAAAGCTTCAAAGTTACCTCTTACAGTTATCAACATCTCATTGATGGTCTTGAACCAGCAGGTCTTGAACTTTGGAGGTGTGAATTTTGTCTAGAATTCAGACTTTGTAGCAGCTGTCAGTAATCATTCTCTGATTCAGCACATATTACCAGGATGTGAATTGGGATTAATATATAACAAAAATCTGTAAATTATGCTCTTTTGAACTTTGGGATGGTTTGAGCACAACTTCAAGGTCCTCCTTCCCCCTTTATACTATCTGAAAGGAGGGGGACCAGATCAAGATATAAATTTGATAAGACTCTCTCAGGGCATATTCCCAATAATGTTACTGAGGATTGGTTATAAATATGTGGGCATATATATAAGTGTATACATGTATAATGTGTGCATAAATGCCTATATATGTGTGTATGCACATACATATGTTTGTACATATGTAATCAAGAAGGAATAGATTCAGTGCTTTTTCTTTTATTATTTTTTCCAACTTTTATTTTATACTTCTAGATAGCATTCTTTGTGAATGACAATTCATCTCTGGTTTCTGCCTTTGAACAGGCTGCCCCCATGCTTATTATAGGTTTTTCTCACTTTTTTCTCTTCAAAGCTCAAACTTCCTTTAAAATTCAGTTCAGATGCCATTCCTTCTATATAAAATCTTTCTTCCAACTCATAATAGTAATATATATATATATATATATAATACATACTGTACATACATATATATATTATGTTTCTATACATTGTTTTGCCAAATTGAATACAAGCTTTTTGAGAAAATGAATTCTTTTCTTTTGGCTTTGTAACTCCAACATAGGAGCATAGTAGACACTTCAGAAAATCCTTCTTGAATGAATGAATTAATAACTAAATTCCTAAGTTAGCACAATAGAGATGGATTCCTAAGAAAATGTAAACTTGAGTTTACAGCACCATTTAAGATATGTTGCAAATGTTTTACTACTTGGAAGATACTGAAGCAGACTAAGTCCTCCTTCTTCCTTCTCTACTTCTCCACTCCTACCGTAATCCTTCTTTTAAAATTATTAAGAAAGCACTTAAATATTATTCTAGTCTAGAATCTTGAAACTAATCTAAGAGTCTTTCTTTAATCATCTCTATTGAAACAATGTCATGTTCCCCTCTCCATATCAAGCCCAGGAAGAACTCCTAGAAGCAATTAGGATGGTGACTAAAGGGCAAAGGGCCCTTGATAGAACCACCTTGACTGGATTAGGGTAATCAGAAAACCAAGAGAAGGAAGACATCTCTTTGATTACTTCAGGAAATGGAAGTTTCCCTTGAGTTCACCTTTGACTAGTTGGAATGGAGAATTCTTAAAAGGTATGGGAGGAGTTGAATTGTTTTAGGAAAATGATTCTCCAAGGACATGCTAAAAGATAAGTGACTATTATTCTGTTTGATGAAGCAAGTTGTTATCTGATCTTTTATCTCATTCTGAGCTCTGTAACTATGTTTATCCTATTGTGAATTTTCCTAGTTGGGGACACTATAAATTATATCCTCAAAAATGGTTTGTAGAGAGATTTTTAGTGTCAAAGGGTGGCTCGGTCCTTGGTTTTTCTCTTTCTCTAATAGGAATGAACAAATTGGAATAATCAAAATTCATCTAAATTAGTTTTGGCAGACTTGTGTCTAAAATATGGGGTAAGAAATTTTCTTATGCAATGTATTTCAGTTCCAAAGCACTGAATCTATTCCTTCTTGATTACTTATGCACAAACATATGTATGTGCACACACATATGTAGGCATTTATGCACATATATATAGGTATGTACTTATACATATGCCCACATTTAATAATATCCTCTCTATATTTCTCCACCAGGCTTGCTCACAGATTGGATCCCCAGAAGGTGGTTCCTTCCTAAGCTTTCAGAGTAACTTGTTTGTGGCTACTTCTACTTTTAAAACTGTGACTTATGAACCATTTCCTTCCCCTTGAAACCCCCAATCCTATAACAGTTATCCAGTAGATAAAATTAACTCTCAAAAAAGGCATTTGCTAAGAAGTACTGCATGAACAGTAGTTACAAAATGTTTCCCTGCCAAAAGTTGGGGCAGACTCTTCCAGAAATACATATAGTATCTTCAAACTTAGTATATGATGATAGGGAGGCACCCATGCTTGGATACATGTAAACGTAACTCAGAACTCTTTGGTACTGCATGAACTGGAAACTCTCTTTGCAAAGTTCTTACATGTTCATTCCCCTCTTCTGCATTTTAGAATAAATAAATGAAAAAAAAATAGTTAGCTAATTATCTTTCTTATCTTTCAAAAAACCTAGATCATGCCCTCTCCTGCCTCAATTTATCTCAAATTTACTTACTTGTTTCCTTTAGTATCCTAAATCTAGGCAACTGATGGTAGTAGATAAAGTGCCAGATCTGGAGTCAGGACAACCTTAATTCAAATCTGGCCTCAGACCAGCTGTGTGACCCTGGACAAGTCACTTTGTTCCTATCTGCCTTAGTTTTCTTATCTGAAGATGGGGATAATTATAACACCTCTCTCAGGATTATTATGATGTATGAGATAATAATTGTAAAATATTTAGCACAGTGCCTGAGTAGTACTATAGAATGTAAGTTATAATTAGAGTGGGAAGGGATTTTGGAGACCATTTAGTAAATTCTCCATCATTTTACAGAAATGAAAAATTAGGGAAGCTGAAATTCCTTGCTCAAGATCACCTAAGCAATAAGTGTCACAGGTAGTATTTGAACTCAGATCATTTGTTATTATTGTTGTTTAGCCATGTCCCACTCTTTGTGACCTCATTTGGGATTTTCTTGGCAAAGATACAGGAATGGTTTGTCATTTTATTCTCCAGCTCATTTTACAAATGAGGAAACTGAGGCAAACAGGGTTAAGTGATTTGCCCAGGATCACACAGCTAGTAAGTATCTGAAGCTGGATTTGAACTCAGATGAAGTCTTTCTGACTTTAGACCTGGAACTTTATTTATTGATCCACCTAGCTGCCCCTGAGATCATCTGACTCCAGAACCAATGCTTCAGATTTCATTCCTCCAGGATAAGGAAAGTTCCTCAAAGGCAGAGAAGAGCTGGGTTTTGTTTTGTTTTTGTATCTTTATCACTTAGTACAGATTCGTGCATAACAATAACAATCATAATGAAAATTTATATAGCACTTTAAGGTTTACAACCCCCTTAATAAATATAATTGTATTTTGTTGTTAAATAATCTTTTAGGTAGAAGCTGAAGAAGCTGAGGGAGACAGACACTTGACCATGGTCACATGGTTAGACTTGAACTCAAGTCATGACTTGACTCTGGGTCCTGGATTCTCCATACAATTAATAAATGAGCTAAATGAACTGAGTGGCAGTTCTCTGATCTCAGAACTCCACATCCAATACTTTTTTTCTCTGTGTCAATGTAATTAAAACACCCCAGGAACTATTATGAAATTAAAGCTTTCATCAAATGTATTAACTATGGATAAAAAGGTTAATTTTATACAGAATATATAAATTAATATATTAATAAAATAAAAAATATTTCTTAAAGAATATGACATCTTAACACATTTACATACACATATATTTACACATGTACATACATTTAACCTACATACATACTACACACATATGAACATACACCTTTTAAAAAAACTCAGTTCCCAATTTACACTTGACAAGTTGTTTGGTCACCCCTTAAACTCTGTTTCATTATCTACATTAAGTGACATATTAGCCTATACGTGACAGAAGATGAATATGAACCAGAGGTAAATTAGAATTAGTAGGAAAAAGACAGAGGAGGCCGAATGAAGGGAAAACCCACCAAGTGAAAAAGTGATTATCTTAAAATAGCAATGGAACTAATTGTATATATGATAAGAAAAGAGAAAAATTTAGGAATCAATTTAAGTACAGACTGCTTAAAATAAATAGGGTTTAATAATGGGAGAACAAGTGCACAGAGTTCCTTCTTGGCAGGCATTTAAGGTGTTTGAAAATAAAGCCAATTTAACAAAATAATAGAAGAAATAGGACCATAATGAATGTGTCGTTTTACCACAACAAAAAAATAACAAAAAGAAAGCTGTTGGAAATGCAAACACAGGATCTGTAATAATAGGCCTTTCTACTCCAGAGTCTCATTTTCCCTGTTGTAATTAAACTGTCAGTGTGTTTCAGTGATAAGCGAAATTCTCCAAATTTTATAACTTTGCCAAGAAAAGGAACTTCAGGTTAAATGTGGGCACCAATATGCTTTCCTAATAGTTGTAAGGGCAATGAGGTGGTGATATGGATGGCATGCCTGGCCTGGTGTCAAGAAGACCTGTGATCAAATTTGGCCTTAGACACTTCCTGGCTGGGCAAAGACTTCATGTCATGGCATCATCTCCCTGATGTCATGGACTTTTTCAAGAATGAAGGACAAACATCATCCTAATCAAATTCTGAGCTATTTTACTTTACCATTTTACAGTGGGCTTCCCCTCTGAATCACTGAATCCCTTCCCTCTTTAGGACCTAGTTTCTTCACCTGAAAATGAAGGAATCAGAAGAATAAATCATCCAAGGTCCATTTCAGCTCTAGATCTAATGTCCTTTACCTACTCCTGTGATGTTGAGGTGGGGAAGAGGGGCTCTGTGCTAAGTACTTTATAAATATCTCATTTAATCTTCACAGTAACTCTGTGGAGTCAAAGCTGTAATTGCTCCCATTTTTATAGTTGAGGAATCAGGTTGAGTGATTTTTCTAGCTTCATACAGCTAGAGTCTAAGGCTGGATTTGAACTCATATTTTCCTACTTCTAGGCCCAGTATTCTATTCACTGGGTTACCTAACTGTCTCTAGGCAAGTGAACCTGGGTTCCAAAAAGGTTATGAAAAGCAATGTCTGGAAGGTTCTACCAAAAAGTAAATGGCCTAGAGGCAATGGTGTGTTCTCAAAGGTTTTTTTTTTTTTTGGTTTTGCAAGGCAGTGGGGGTTAAGTGGCTTGCCCAAGGTCACACAGCTAGGTAATTATTAAGTGTCTGAGGTTGGATTTGAACTTGGGTTCTCCTGACTCCAGGGTCAGTGCTCTCTCCACTGTGCCATCTAGTTGCCCCCACCAAGAAGTAAATGTTTTAAGAATGGTGCTAGTGAACAAGTAACCATGGGTTTTTTGCCTGAGGACAGGTCAAGTTACCTTCAGAGAGACTTGTTACAGAAAAAGGCTAGTCACTAGGTGATGGAGATAAGGAGGAGAGGACAGAATACAAACTCGGTTGTAATAGGAATTTGCTGAGGAAGTTCTCTCACTGATAAAAGCATGGATTTCTTGAATTATCCTGGATCCTTCTCCAGAGAGCCCAGGAAGGACTCCTTGAAGCAATTAGGATGGTAACTGGACAAGGGTAAATAAAGGCCCCTGATAGATCCACCTTGACTAGATTTAGGATAATCAGAAAACGAAGAAAAGGAAGACATCTCTTTGATTGCCTCAGGAAATGTAAGTTTACCTTTGACAGGTTGGAAAGGAGAACCTTTAAAAGAAAATTCTTCAAAGAGGAGTGGAATGGTTTCAGGAAAATGATTCTCCAAGGACATACTGAAAGATAAGTGACTATTATTCTGTTTGACGAAGCAAGTTATCTCATCTTTTATCTCACCCTGAGTTCTGTAACTATGTTTATACTCCTGTATTTTCCTTGTTGGGGATACTATAAATTATATCCTCAAAAATGACTTGTTAGATTTTCAGAGTCATGAGGTCTTTTGCTGTCTCTAAGACAAATGATTAGATTAGAGTAACCAAAATTCATCAAAATTAATTTTGGCAGCTTATGCCTAAAGCATGAACTATAAAATTTTCTTCCATTTCTTTTATTTTTAAAGTTCTAAATTTATTCTTCCCTCATTATATATTTATATGCATATATATGTATATATTTGTATATGTAAATGCATTTATATATATATATATATCTCTCTCTCTCTCTCTCTCTCTCTCTCTCTCTCTCTCTCTCTCTCTCTCAACTTGCATCAGCACTTACAGATTGGATCCCCAGAAGGTGATTGTTTCCTAAACTTTGTGGCTACTTATACTTCTAAAAATGTGGCTCAGGACTATCCTTCTCTACCCCTTTGTGGTTCCTATTAAAGACTCTTAATGACTTCAATACAAACATATCTGGGATGTCCCAAACAATAAGACATGGGATGTGGAAGAGATCTAAGAGGGCAGGGGATCTTCCTCAGACATATCTTATACTTAGACATAAAGAGATTCTCACTCCTTTTGTCATAGACAGGTTGGTGCTAATTATCTGGGAAGCTAGTCTTTTCTAGCCTGGAAGAGAAAGAGAAAACTGGGAATTATTGGGTAGGTGGAAGGCACATGTTTATTGTAGAGATGACCTAGCACAGGAATCATCTCTAAAATCAAGAGGTTTTTCAGATTACTACATCAGACATTGTGGAACAGAGGAAATCACTACTTTGTCACAGGATCAACTGATGTAATTCCCTTCAACTATGTGAAACCTATAAAATAGAGGTTCTGAATCTGGAGTACATAGACTTCCCCATCCTTCATGGATAGAGTTTAGGGAGTCTGTAAATCTGAATGGGAAAAAAGTGACATCTTTATTTTCACTAGTCTTTATCTGAAATTTAGCATTTCCATCAGTTATTTAAAAATCTTATTCTGAGAGGAGGTTCAGAGGCAGTTAGGTGGCAAAGTAGGTAGAGCACTTGGGGATAAAAATAGCACATATCTCCCAGGATTGTTGTGAAGATCAAATGAGAAATTTGTAAAGCACTTAGCACAGCAAGAACTAGCACATAGTAGGTTCTTTTCATGGACTTAAAAGTCCATGATCAAATGAAGATTAAGAACCCTTGCCACTGGTCACTTTTCTTTTTTTCACAACTGCTTATTTTGCAACTTATTCACAACTGCCCACTTATTGTAAAAACTGTGTGATTTGGAACTTTGCCAGGCAGAAAACTCAAGAAATCAGTATTCCTAATCTCCCTATCCCTCTTCCTCAATGCAAATACCTTAGAGATCCTTTAGTCCCACCCCCTTATTTGTAAGTGAGGAAACCTATAAAGACTTGCTAAAGGTCCCAAGACTCATGCAACATGGAGCTGGATGTTGACTCCCAATTCTCTGATTTTAAACCTTGTGGTCTCTTACTACAGAGCACTGAAATTTTCAGTTCAACACACATGCATTTAAACTTACTCTGTGAGGCACCATAGAGACAAAAATGAACTAGGATACATTCCCTATCCTCATAAAGCTCTTAATCTAATAGGCATTACCTTTATCATTGATAATAATGGATAACTTTATTATTATTATTATTATTATTATTATTATTATTATTATTATTATTCCAGTTAAATACATGGAATCAGGGATGGTAATCCTTAACAACTGATTAGCTGGAAAAATATTTATAGTACATTTTAAAATATGATCTGTAGTATTAATATTTTCTTCATCATTTTCTTAAGTCTAAACAATCAAAATGATTAATCAAGTCCTGACTTTTAGCTTTGACTTTTTTCTGTTTTTACTTATTTTGATAAATATTTCCCAATGACATGTAAAATATTTTTAACAATAATTTAAACAAATTTTAAGTTCTAAATTATCAACCTCTCTCCCACTCCTTCTACCTCTTTGAGAAAGCAAGCAATTTGATATAGATTATACATATGTAGTCATGAAAAATATACTTACATATTAACTATATTGTAAAAGAAAACACAAGCAAAATAAAACAATAAAAATAAAGTTAAAAGTATGTTTCAATCTTCATTCAGAGTTTATTAGTTCTTTCTCTCTGGAAGTGATAACATTTTTCATTATCAAGTCTTTCATTCATTGTCAAGTCTTCCACAGTTGATCATTCTTATAATATTGTGTACAATGTTCTCCTGGCTCTGTTTGCTTCACTTTGCATGAATTCATGTAAATCTTCTTCAGTTTTTCTGAAAGCATCTTGCTTATCATTTTTTAAAATAGCACAATAGGATTCCATTGCAACCATATCTCATTCAGCCATCTCCCAATGTGAAGCATTGCCTTGATTTTCAATTCTTTGCCACTACAAAAAGGACTGCTATAAATATTTTTGTACCAATAGGCTCTTTTTTTCTTTTTCTTTGCTCTTTTTTTCTTTTTCTTTGATTTCTTTGCAATACAGACCTAGTAGTTGTATTGCTGGATCAAAGATTATAGATGATGTTACAGTTTATTGGGTATAGTTCCAAATTGTTTTCTAGAATGGTTAGATTAGGTTACAACTCCACCTACAAACAGTGCATGAGTGTCCCAATTTTTTCACATCTCACATTTGTCATTTTCTTTTTCAGTTATGTTAGTCAATCTGTTAGCTGTGAGGTGATATCTCAGAGCTGTTTTAATTTGCATTTCTCTACTCAGTAATTTAGAGCATTTTTTAAATGCGTCTATTGTTAGCTCTGATTTCTTCTGAAAACTGTTGATATCCTTTGATCATTTATTAACTGGGGAATGACTCTTATTTTTATAAATTTGTTTCAGTTCCCTATATATTTGAGAGATGATCATTAGCTAATTTCTGAGGTTTAAATTCTCATGCTGGAAATTTATCAATTCATAGGTTGCTCCAGCAATAACCTTAGAACAGTGTGATGTGTATAAAGTTGTGTAAAGAAGTAACTCTCTGAGTGAATGAAGAAGCATTTATTAGTACAATCTTGCTCTCAAAGAGCTCACTTTCTCTTTGGGGACCTGGGCAGGGAATTCCTACCCACTTGTGCTGGCCAGCATAGGAGGAGAGCATACTTCTGATCCTCCAGCACAACCCACATTGTTGGATGAGGAGGAAGAGAATCAGTGAGAGGCAGGTGTTGAATTCAAGTATTCAGAATAGCCAATATGCTCTTCTCAGTTCCCCCCACACTCTAGGACATGGTCCTGTGAACTCCCTGGGTGTCTTCTAGGGGTGTAGTGGAGTCAGTTTTAACTTACTTTAGAGAACTAATTGTTAAATTTTTTAGAGTGAGCCTTAGAAATCAACAAATACTACAGATCAAGTCTTGATTTATTGTTTTATTGATTATCTAGACTTGAGAAATATCACATGTATTATAGATAGTATAGATAAATTCTAAGTTCTTTCAGGTCAGTAGCCTACTTCTTATTTTAAAGTTTTTTTTTCCTTCTAGTGTTTAGAATAGCATTGCAAATAGCAGAATAATCTAAAACAGGAATATTCAATACACATTTGTGGTATTCAGAGGAGAAATAATCTCATCAAGTTTACAAGTCATAGCTGATAGGTTGTGAGGAAGAACCAATGGCAGATTATTTAGACTGAAGGACTCATCTGGAACACCATGCTTCATCCACTGATTTTGTGTCTTTGGTCCATCTGTCCCCATGCTTAGAATACCACTTCTACCTCTTAATTTCCCTGGCTTCCTACAGGACTCAAAATCCAACTTTCATAGAAGACTTCCATAGAAAGCCTTTCTAGGATCTACCAACTGCCTTTCTCTTCCATATTTCCATCTACTCTTTTTTTTCTTTTAATAATTTTATTTATTTATTTTTTCAACTACATGAAATGATAGTTTTCAACAATCATTTTTTGCATGATTTTGAGTTTCACATTTTTCTCCTTCCCTCCCTTCCCTCCAGACTCCCCCAACATAAAGCATCTAATATAGGCTATAAATGTATAACCATGCCATAGATCCATATTAGTCATGTTGTGAAGGAAAAAATCAAATCAAAATGGAAAAAAACAGCAGAGAGAGAAAAAACATAATAGATAAGACAACTTTAAAAAATTGAAGATAGTAAGCTTTGATCTGCATTTAAATTCCACAGTTCCTTATCTGTATATGGATGATATTTTCTATGATAAGTCTTTTAGAATTGTCTTTGATTATTGTACTGCTGAAATGAACAAGTCCATCATGGTTGATCATTGCCCCATGTTATTAGTGTGTACAGTGTTGTTCTGGTTCTGCTCACTTCACTCAGTATTGCCTCATGCAGGTTTTTTCAGGCTTTTCTGAAGTTCTGTTCCCCATGGTTTCTTATAGACCAACAGTATTCCATCACATTCATATGCCACAATTTGTTCTGCCATTACCTAATTGATGGGCGTCCCTTCAATTTCCAATTATTTGCCATTATGAAAAGAATTTCTATAAATATTTTTGTACATATGGATTTTTTTAACCTTTTTGTTGATCTCTTTGGCATATAGACTTAGTCTAGCTACTCTTTATATATCTTCTCTGCACCTAGTTAGTAATATAGGGTAGGAGGGTGACACATTGGATAAAGCATTGGACCTAAAGTCAGGAAGATTAGTTCAAATCTGACCTCAGACACTTCCTAGCTATGTGACCCTGACCAAGTCATTTTACCTTTTTGCCTGTTTCCTCATCTGATAAAATGAAACCACTTTGGTATCTTTGCCAAGAAAATTCCAAATGGGGTCAAGAAGAATCAGACAAAGCTGAGATGCTGAACAACAAAATAACTCCAGATCCCCCATTTTGCCTTAAATTCAATAAAGCTTTCAACTAATATGTGATCAGTGATAGAGAAAAACATAGACTTTTTTCCTATCAGTCTTTTTTCTTTGTGGATGAAACTCTGGAAGAATTTCACACTGTGATATCATACTTACATAATGGACCCACCCACACATGTTCTAACGGAACTCGCTCTCTGGTTGTTTCTTTGCAAAGGGTGTATCAAGGACAGTTTGTCTTTCAAATGGAAAGTCTGAAACTTCAATTGTCCTTAGATCTAGAAATCATTTTTACAATTTGAATCTTTAAGGTCTGTCTTGTTTCATAATAGTCTCCAAATTTGTCATTTAAGAAGACAAACTCATTTGCTGCCTGTTGAGGGTGGGTGATAATAGAGATTATACATGAGTTGGACTTATTCAAGTTTTATTTTTGAGGTGTTATAGCTCAGAGATGAAAATGGCAAAATGGTCTAATGTTAATAGGTTTCTTTTCCTTACAGGACACTTTTTTTATTACATGTCACTTGAGATCAATTTGCAGAGAAGAAATACAAGGTCAAAGGAATACAGTAGGAACAGATATAGTGCCCTGAGAATTAAGGCCTTGACTTTGAAAGCAAAATGAGAAATGGACCAAGTCAAGACATCTCCAAAGAACCTGTATATCTTTTGTGCTTATAAAAAAGACCAGAATATGGATCGAAATGGAAACAGTCTCATTATCTGATGGCAGGATAACTTTAATGTAAATGCTTCATAAGCAGAATTAATAAAATGATACATGCAATGTAAAAAGAAAGAAAAGAAAAAAATCAAGTGAATACTGTGAAATTACAAATAACAAGCATGATTTGAAAGAAAAAAAAATGTGAGAAGACATACCCATTCCATCCCTTGGCAGAGGTGGGATGTATCCACAGATTTTGTACATATTTTCAGTCTTTTTAAAAAAATATATTTTAGGGGGCAGTTAGGTGGTGCAGTAGATAGAGCACCAGCCCTGGAGTCAGGAGGACCTGAGTTCAAATGTGACCTCAGATACTTAATAATTACCTAGCTGTGTGGCCTTGGGCAAGCCACTTAACCCTATTGCTTTGCAAAAACCCAAATACATATATATATATATATATATATATATATATATATATGTATTTTGAACAGTTATGCTACTTCCTCCTCTCTCTTCCTCTTCTCTCTCTCTCTTATTCTCCCTTTCTCTCTTTTTAATATTTAAAAATATGCTATTTATTATATAGGATGTCTTTCTGGGAGAGGAAGAAGAAAGCGATAGTGGAAGAAATGATGGAGATATAAAATATCAATAACTTATTATCTATCTATCTATCTATCTATCATCTATCTATCTATCAAGTGGCTTGCCTAAGGCCACACAGCTAGGTAATTATTAAGTGTTTGAGACTGGATTTGAACCCAGGTACTTCTGACTCCAGGGCTGGTGCTTTATCCACTGTGCCACCTAGCGGTCCCCATTAACTTATTTTTAAAATAAGTATATATATTTCAGATTTGGTTAAAGCATATTACAAGGTATTAGGATAATATTGGAAAGACACAAATAAGTCATATAGTTTTTGTTCTAGTACTATGGGCTTTGTAAAGAACTTTTAATTTTTTGATTAAAGGATATTTATTGAATGTCAAATCAAATAGAATACCATAATCAAAGCACCCCAGAGTGATATATAGGAAAGCAATTTTCTGTTAAAGCCTCACAAAACTCAATGAGCTATAGAGGAATCTTTGGACTAGTTTATTAAAGAGGCTATAGGGACTGAACTCAAGGCCAATATCACTTAATCCTTGAAGTGGACAGTTATGTCCTTGTTTTGTTCTTGAGGTCATCCTGCAAGTGGCTCTATAATGCATAAATTACAAGAGTGAGCAAAATAGAAAGAGGGAGAGAAAACTGAAGTGTTTGGGGGCGAGGCATTTTTGATATATTGCTCATTTTAGGTGACTTCTGAAAATGTTCTTTGAAAAGGATTCTTACTGATTTCTTCTAAGAAGCAAGGATTGCTGAGTGCTGGGGAAGTCTATCTCATATTGGATGGTAGTTGTTTAAAGGTGCCCCTGATGACGGGATTTAGTAGCCTTAGGAAAATTCAATTCAATTTAACAAGTATCCATTGAGCTTCTGCTATGCATGTGTCAGAAGCTAGGTGCTGGGGAATATGAATAAAATTAAAATAGACTTTGCCATAAAAGAGCTTATGTTCTACTATATTCCTTGTAATTCTTAAAGAAGTCTCTTTCCCATTATTCTTATGAAATAAGATAATGTTTGTAAGATACTTTGCAAGTCTTAAAGCACCATAAAAATATTATTAGATAGTTACCTTGAGACTCAAATAAAAGAAAAGACTACTAAAATATTATGAAAAGAGCCCAACAGATCTTTATCTGGGAATGGAATGTTTTTGAAGATATTAGGCGTGATTTTTGAAACAACATGCCTAGCCACCACCAAAAATTTGGAAACCTTATGGATAACTTGGATTCACTATGTCCAGTAGATCTAGGACCTTAGTGAATGCTGGAAATTGTTTCCTCAGGTGGATTGTTAATTACTTATCACTCTACTAATTGCTTGAAAGGAACAGGCAACTTCTAGACAGAGCACCCCTGTAATTATACTGCTTGGGCTGCTTCCCCTTGGAATATGAGTAGAGGGACTAAAGGTTGGCTATTTGGAAAGTAAATAAATGATGGGAGGGGAAGGAGGTGGGAATAGTTAACTTTGTCAAATAGCTCTAAACTCTCCTATCTGAACCACACTCCTCCAATATCTTCTTTAAAAGTATTAATTAGTGTAGATCATTGCTTTTTCTTTTTTTTCTTAGGTTTTTGTTTTTTTGCAAGGCAAATGGGGTTAAGTGGCTTGCCCAAGGCCACACAGCTAGGTAATTATTAAGTGTCTGAGACTGGATTTGAACCCAGGTACTCCTGACTCCAGGGCCGGTGCTTTATCCACTGTGCCACCTAGCTGCCCCAGTCATTGCTTTTTCTTTTGGGTTGAATTCATCTCATTTTCTTCTCCATTTTTCTTCTGCAAAATTGGTAGGATTTGCCTATTGATATTTGGCAACATTTTCCATATTTACTTTACTATCAGGGTCAGTGAACCAGCAGAGCATACTGATCCATGCAAAGAAAGGCAGTTGCTAAGGGGGTGGGGGGTGGCGACCAAGCTCTCTGCAGCTGCACAGTTTGGCTCTACAGATATAGCCCTCTCTGCCCTCTATCCCCTTTCTCCTTATACTGCAGTGTTATGTAGCAAGATTCTGAAGAGCCAATCTCACACACTCCAGCAATGATTGCACTGCCTCTCATTCTTTAAATATAGTAGACCCAATGTTTTGGTGTGGGTGGAAATGTCATTGCCTTTGGTCATCAAAACAACCCTGTCTGCTTCTCCCCCTGCATCTCAACTGCACAACTCTTCTGGATGCTAACAAAAACAGTTAAGAATTTTTTTTCCTGAAAATCTGTTGAAAATACCAGTTGTCTCTGAGTTTTAATAATTCTATTTCTGCTTTTCTTAGACAAAAATTACTTATGTCCTTGAAGGCTGCATTTTCCATAATTTTTGTTTTTTTGATTAGTCTTTGGAATCCGCAATTTTCTTACTGCATGATTCTATGTAGTTTTTCTTCTCTTTTTTTAAAACTTAAATTCTGAATTTAAAAGTTCAAAGATTTGGAATTTGAAAGCTCAGCAAACATGTATATTTTTTTGGTAGTATTCCTTTAAGGAGTCCTAAATTCATGCTTCTGAGAAGGCATTCTGCCACTTATGGATATTCTTTTAATTGACTGCTAAACTGAAATTCTAAGGAATCAACTAAAAGTGCAATTCCTGCCCCTCAAAGGAACATCCTCCTCTTGTCATGAGCATATGACCTCTTAGGTACATGAGTATCTAGAATGGGTCTACTCCCGTTTTCTTCTTCTTTCCCTTTATATGGATCTTGTGAAACTTGGAAGGCAGCTGGTTTCCCCCCACCCCCCCCTTTCTTGGACTTTTGGGCAGGGGGTGAATAAGATAGGAGTTGCTCACAGATCAGAAAATTGAGGAAAGAGAGTTCATTTGTACTGTACTTAAAGGAAGAGAATTGAAAAATAGTTAATAAGCAGCCATGTTGCAAACATCTCAACTGAATCTAATGATTTTATTCTGTTCTGTTCCTTATTAATTAAAAGCACAAATGTTCTCTTAAGATATTTACATCTTTCTCTCCCCTTCTCTGTCATCTCCTTTCCTCCCTGTTGGGGAGGACTTCAGAGACTGAAGCCCAAAATAGAATTAGTTCTTCCTTAGAAATGTGAGGTGGAGAGTAGAATTGGAGAATTGGAGAATGTAAGGCCCCTATTGAGCAGATGGGTAGCCCAAGAGTAATGAATCCTGGACAAATGATGAGGATAGGTAAAGGAGAGGGAATGGCAAAACTTTCCCACTCCTGTTTTCTAAGTGTACACACCCAGGGGAGTATGATTTCTGACTAGTTATCATGGATAGCATATACAAAGATTAGGAAAAAGAGAACTGAATATGAACAATGTATAATTTATTTGTTATATATTATAAAATTTCAAATATAATAATAAATTCAACTCAATTCCAAGGCTCTCCTGCTTATCTGTCTCCCTCTGTATGTTTTTTTCTGCTTTTTTCTGTGAATTCAAATGAATTTAAATTTAAATTCAAGCTCTTTTTTCTTTTTTTTTTTTTTGTTGAGTAGGTCCACAGAATCACTAGACCTTACTTTTCTATTTCTCTTTACCACTCTTCCCTACCAAAAACCCCAAGCCTTCTCCTGTAACAAATATAAAAATCAAATGAACAAATGAAAAAAATCTACTCTTTGGAAACTGTCTCATTCTTCATTGACAGTCCATCACATCTCTATCAAGAGGTGGGAGAATGCTTCATCACTGGTCTTTTGAAGTTGTGGTTTGGCATTGTGTTAATCAGAATTTTATATCTTTTTAAAGTCATTCTGAGTTTTTTTTTTTGCAAAGTTGTTCTTTTAATTTTCACATCATTATTCTAGTCTTCCTATTTTTTTGGAAAGGCAATGGGGTTAAATGACTTGCCCAAGATCATACAGTTAGTGTCTGAGGACAAATTTGAACTCAGGTCCTCCTGACTCCACCTAGCTGCTCCCTTTCCTATTTTTTTTAGGGTTTTTTTTTTGCAAGGCAAATGGGGTTAAGTGGCTTGCCCAAGGCCACACAGCTAGGTAATCTTTAAGTGTCTGAGGTCGGATTTGAACTCAGGGAGTCCTGACTCCAGGGCAGGTGCTCTATACACTGTGCTACCTAGCTGCCCCACCCTTTTCTATTTTTTTAAATCGATTCCATTTTGTATTTTTTTTTTCTGTTGTAATGCTACTCTGTTACAGTCATATGCTAGAACCATTTCCCCATTGATGGGCACTTCTTTAGTTTCTATTTTTTTCTGGTGAGAAAAAGAATTGGCATGCTTATTTTTTATACATGCTAATTCCTCCTATTTTAGTTTATTTGAAGTAAATACCTAGTAATGATATTATTGGTCAAAGGTTATGTAACAATATAATTTCAAATTGCTCTCCACAAGGGCTAGGCCAATCAACTTACAGCTCCACCAATAGTACATTAATATGTTTGTCCAGTCTTATCCTCTCCAACAAGTGCTAGTTTTATTATTGTCATTTTTGCTAATCTGATAGCTGTGAAATAGAAATTTAGAGTTGTTTTAATTTGTGTTTTATTTTTATTCTTTTGAACTATGGTTGTTAATGGCTTATTTTTCTTCTTTTTTGAATGGTTTATATGTATCTTTTTTTCTATTTGATTATTGGTGAATGACTCTTTTGAACTTTGAATTGATCCCGTATAAGACTTGGATATCTGACCTTTAGGAGAGAATCTTACTATAAACTTTTCCCTAATTTATTTTTTCTTTCTAATGTTAATTGCATTAATTTCATTTGTGTAAAAGCATTTCAATTACATATATTCAAATCTCTTATTTTATATCCTGTGATAGTCTCTGTTCCTTGTTCGGAAATGAAATTCTTCCCCTCACCACAATGTGAAAGGTATCTCTTTTTTTTGCCCTGTCAAATTTATTTATAACATGCTCTTTTACGTTTAGCTCATGCATACATTTTGAGCTTAGTGTGATACATGGTATGAGCTGTTGGTCTAAATCTAATTTCTGCTTAATTTTTTGTCTTTCTCAAAAGAACAATTTCCAACTCCATCCCCATGGATGGATGGCTCTAAATATTAGTGTCTTAAACAATCTCTAACCTTTGACATGAGAGGAAGGGGGTGATATGGAGAAAGAATGATCAAAGGGAAAGCTCTGCCTTTCATGTACAGAAGTGGGAGACAGTAGACAAAAAACAGAAAAAAATAGTCAAAAAAGGAACAATAGTAGAAGTACCTAAGAAATTGGTAGAGATAAGGAGGTGGGGCAGAAACACTTCTGAATTGATTCAGGTGCTTAAAAACATAAGAGGAATGATAAGGTGAGCTAAAGATTTCTATGTGAGGAGGTAAATAGGACTTCAAAGTACAACTAAGACTTGGAAAAGATGATTCAACACAGGAATGCTACAAAGGAAGAAAACATTATTCAAAAAGAACAAATTAGGTACAAGAGGAGGAAGGATCATATCAAAGAGAAGCAATGGCTTTGTACATCAATGAGATGATGGTTATTTGGAAGTCCATGAACCTGGGTGAGATAATAGGAAAACAAAAACTGAGTAAGGACTAAAGAGAGAAGAAGCAGAAGTGAGTTAGTGGTTGATATAGGCTATGGTTTATCCTATCATCTAGAAGAACTGGATGGTACATTTCTGATATAGAGCACTAAGCTGGCATGGAAACAAGTTATACTCTTTTTTTTTTTTTTAAGATTTTTGCAAGGCAATGGGGTTAAGTGGCTTGCCCAAGGCCACACGGCTAGGTAATTATTAAGTATCTGAGAGCAGATTTGAACCCAGGTACTCCTGACTCCAGGGCCGGTGCTTTATCCACTGCGCCACCTAGCCACCCCTATACTCTTTTAACTCTCTTTGATCAATTTAAACCTACTCCTTTCATTTATGATGAAATGGATCTTGTCTCATCCCTATTGTCCTAATCTATCTCCTTCTCCTTGGCTTAATTTATCTCTACATGTAGCCTTTAATATATTATCTTAGTAACTTTAATGTTTTACTACTTAAAAATGCTTTGTCACCTTGACTCTTTCTCATTCCTGCTTGCACATTTTCTTTCTTGGATAATTCTCACCATACAATTTCTCTCATATTGTATTTAGAAGAAGTGAGATGGCAGGAGACCTGAAGTCAGGAAGATTTGAGTTCAAATCCAGTCCAAGAATTTACTAGATGTGTGACCTTAGGCAATACATGGCCTCAGTTTCCTCAGCTGTAAAACAAGGATAATATCCTCCACCTCCCACAGTTGTGTGAAGATCAAATGAGATAATGTTTGTAAAACACTTAGCACAGTATCTGATACACTGTAGGCAATTAGAAAAATGTTTATTCCCTTTTATTCCCTTCCATGTGTTTTTTCTTTCTTTGTTCCTTTGTTTTTGTTTGTTTCTTCCATTATTATTTTAAAAATTGAATCCCAAATTCTCACCTTCCTTCTTTCCCTCCCCAATGGGGAGATGCAAGCAATATGATATCAATTATACATGTGGAATCATGCAAAACATATTTCAATATTAGCCATGTTGCAAAAACAAAAACAAACCTAACCAATAAAACATACAATAAAAAATGAGAAACATAAAGAAGGTAAAAAATGACCCAATCCCCACTCAGAGAATGTTAATTCTCTCTCAGGATGTGGAAAGCATTTTCTTCCATCTTGTTCAAAACTGCTGAGTTCTGTGAAAGAAAGTCATGAAGTCAAGCTCTTTTTTTCCAGTATAAATTCATGGTATGTAGGTTCATTTACAGATGGTGATTTAGTGGAGATTTTGCTCCATAGAGTCAAAGGGGGAAAGTGAAAGTTAGATTGATTGCTCTATCCATTAATCAATTTAGAAATGTTTCTGTTCCACCTCCTTATCTCTGCTAATTTCTCAGGTACCTCCACTATTGTTCCTTTTTTGTCTATTTTTTCTGTTTTTTTTTTTTTTGTCTATTGTCTTCTACTTCTGTAAACAAAAAGCAGATCTTGGTGGTAGAATTTGTAAACAATAAGATTCCCTAATTTTAAGGGGTCTTATCTCATGAGGAAGATAAGAAAGATGGATGGAAAATGAATCAACTTGATCAGGAGATATTTTACCTAGTATTAGGTCTTTCTGGAGCTAAGTGCTAACTGGCACAGGACTTTCCAGAGGTATTGTTCAACTCTGTATTTTCTCCATTGCTATAGATTCTGCAGACCCCATCTTGCAAGATAACATACTTGAGCAAAATGTAGAGTCCACCATTTGCCTTTCTTATAGTTCAGTCACAGTCTTAATTTAGTTTATATCACTGGACCTTAGGTAAACAGCTATATTAAAAACTGTTCTGACTGTTAGAAATATCTTTGGTTTCAGAGGAGCCATTGATATCCTTTTTTGACAATTGCTAGCCTTGGTAATAAATTCATCATGCTTAGAACTTTGTATCTCAGTTTCTCTTTGTTCAAATTTTCATTATGGAACCTGAGTGATGAAACCTTCTACCTAGGACACCCTCTAACCCTCTTCAGGGAGGAGTCCTTGGAACTTGGACTTCCTTCTCAGCTCCAAGCCAAATTTTCTGTGAACCAAGGTAAACTCTTGGATGGAAGATATTTTCAACCAGTCAAAAACTTTTCTGTTTTGTAGAATAGTTTGTGATAAATAAGGGAAAAGATCTATTATAGACAGAACAATCTCTGTCACATGAGGAGGAAGGAGCTTTATTTCTTCAACAAACTAAAAAAATCTCTTTTGCAAATAGAAGATAGAATAAAGGCTTCAAGGTATTTTCATAGTCATTATACAAACAAATTGCAAAATGTTTAAAGGCCTTAGAAATTGATTGTATGCACTAGACTTTTAGCAAAAACTTCAGAAAAGAAAGAAAACTTAACAGAAAGGTTATAAAAATTTATAATACTAGCAATTCCCTTTTGTTTCAAGTGGCAGTTCGCCAAGGCAAAAATAGCATTTAGCTGATAAGGCATCACTTAAGCTTTAAGTGATTATTTGGCTTTTTTCCAACTGACAAATTCAAAAATTTAAGATTGAGAATCAGTCTTTGAGACCTCCTTATTAACCCATTAACCATGAGCCAGATACTGACTCTGGCATGATAATTAGTGACAACTGCCCTGAGGCTGTCTTAAGCATGGCACTGGATTAGCAATTTCAAAAGCAAGGGTTACTAGTTAGAATATTGTGATCCGCTTGGAAAGACCTCTAATAAGAAATCCAGGGCTTTGTTCAATCCCTGAACCAAGGACCAAATGTGACTAAATTCCCTAAGCTGAATCTACTTGACCAGGCAAACTGAGTCATGGTAGAAAACTAGGGCATGTGTCCCTTTGGTATAGAACTCCTGAGGAATAAAACCTTAGTGGGAAGTTATGCCTCTTAAGGCCATAAGCAATCTATAGTATCTTGAAAGGAGAAATTCTTGAATTCAATTCTTTGATTGAGATGAGTGGGGGATGCCTCACTAGTTATCTCCTTTTTTCCATGAGTAATCTATGGCAACTTTCTAATTATGCTCCATTGAACTACTTGTGATTACTATTGCTGGTTTCTCATTTAATATCCTTTTAAAGGAAGACAATGGAGGCAGGTAACAGTATCCTATGGGGTCCCCCGACACTCCCTGGGAAAACTGCTTAAACCCTGGAGTCAAGGCAAGATATCAGTTTAGGTGGGGATGATGAAAACTGTACACTGTTCTGTTAAATTAAGTAACATTTGGTCTAATACTGCTCGAGGTTCCAGCTGATGAACTATTTTAGCTTGAATTTGACACTTTTGATTATTACACATTAGAGAAACAAAGAATGTCCAGTGAAGAATCTCACCCCAAAACAAATCATTATGGAATAACCCTGTCTAATTAGATATGAACACTTCTCCTGAAAGGGCCTTGTTCTGACTATAGCCTTCTCTTTTGCTCCTCCACCCAGTTCTTCCAGGATGCTAAAAGATCTGACCTCTTTCAGACAAAAGGGACTGGCTATTGGTGGTTTTACTCTCCAAATAAGATTTATACCTGCTGTCATCCAACCCAGAAATATGATATCATTAAAACTTTATCTTGTTACCCCAGAAATTGACCAGTAAGAAGGAAGAGATAAGGACCAGAGGAAAGTTAGGCAGAAACCTTAGGCAGTCTTGGTCACTATCCAAATACCTTTAGTTCTTTTTTTTTGAGTTTTGCCATAATACCTCAGGGAATAGGGGGGCATTTTTACTAGAAATTGCAGAGATAAAAAGAGGGACTTAAAGAATAAGAATAAAAATGGAATGCTGAGAAGATTTAAATAGAAATTTATAGCATGAGAGTAAGGGAGTGTAAATGTCTGTTTTAATCTGTTGATACTAAGCTCTGACAGCAGATATTTCTAAGTGTTTGTTTTATTCTATACTTTTTCCTTTGATCTGATTAGCCAAAGTGAAACTTTCAAAAATCTTCAGAAAGGGCAAATTTCTCTTTTCTCTTTATATTTTCAACACTGGCCACTTTGGAAATTGTGAAGATGAAAGACAGATGCAAAAATTAATTAGAGACTAGTTTTGTGATTAAAAAAATTTCCCTACTGAAAATGTCTAAATTGTGATTTGAATGTTTTTTTGAATATTTTAAGAGTTTTCCTTGGGGCATCAGTAAACTTTGGTAAAGTTTGATATGAAGAAAAATTGACAGATCTATTAGGTTCTTTCATAGAAAGAGGAGCTTAAAGATGACTTGAGATAGCTTTTAAAGCTTAAATTTTAAGTTTAAATTTTAAGAATTGTTTTTATTAATCATGAAATCTATTCAAGAGAAATTCAGTACAATTCATAGAAGTGTTAAGAACTTAGGAAAATAGTACAGGTAAAATTAGAGTAAAAGTTTTGTGAGTTTTAATAATTCCACAGCTAAGAATTTTAAAAATATATTTGCTATTTAACATTAAAGTAATATGTTGGAGAATTAAAGAGTGAGATTAAATTTCTAATTGTTCAAGTATCACTTGAGCAAAAGCATTCAGCACTCAGCAAGAACAGTCAGTCCCATTTTTTGATCAACAGAGTAAGTTCACTTTTCCAAAGCAGTTTCAGACTCTGAGTCTGATGTTTTGGGGTGTCATTCTGTAAAATTACTTTTAAGTTTAGTATAGTTTACAAATTCTTTAAAAGATACACTTAAAAACCTGCACATGAAAGGAATGACAGATTTATTGTAGATAAAAATGTAGTTATTTTCTCTGATTGAAAGGCAGAACAAGAAAATTTTAGATCACCTTCAGTTTTCTCTCTCCAAGGAATAAAAGTAAAATTGGAACTTATTTATCCTTCTGTTGCTTACTGTTTTTAAACAACCAACCTCATCAAGATATTGGATTTTGAGTCCCTTTTCCTGGACTCCTACCTTGAGTCCCTCTACCTGACTCTTATGTTGAGTCCCAGTTCTGGACTCCCTCAATCTCCCCAGGTGTGTGTTGGAGGGGTGGGAGACAAGGGTTACAAAGGAGACAAGTATTCCATCAAGATCTCCAAGTGCTTCAAGTGCTTTATTCACCAGATTAAAAGGATTAAAAGTGCTTAAATAACTTTCCAGTCTCTAATCCAATCCCACTCCCATGGTATTTAGCAAAACAAGGTTCTGATGCTCAAAGGCACCAACCAGGTGATGATAATTTACAGTATTCCCATACACAACAGTTCCCAACAATTGGACTCCCAGATTGATGTGAATCCCAAAGTGCTCCCAGAGAGAGAAAAGTTTGTACTAAAATAAGAAAGCAACTGACTAAATAAGGAAAATTCCAGGATTTTCCATGAAGAGTGTGAGAAATTATGGAAAGAGTTACTGAAGACAGAATTTTACAAGAATATAGAGGAGAAATGGACATAACCTTTGGATAATTTGAAAGAAAACAGAGGAAAAAGTTACACCTTGAACATTTAGAAAATTGTAGTTTCTATCACACACTGGTTTTTCAGTTAATGCAATTTCTAATAACTCTGGTTGCTGTGTGAAGTCAAGATTGTGTTTTTAATAAAAACAGATAAAAGGTTGATTTCATATATTAATTAAATTATAATTTGCCTTACTATTAAAGAGTTAGTGAAAGTGACAGTTATTAACTAAAGCTATAATAGTTTCTTTTAAACATCTAAAGATCTGTATAAGTATACTGTCAATGTACTGTTGTTTAATTTACATTTAATTGAACCAATGTGATGTTTGCAATTATTTCTCAAAAATTGTAATCTCACCATCACTTTTTAACATGTTAATTTTCTAAAATTAAAGCATAAATTGATTGATGATAGTGAGCCCTGAAATTTGAAATTCTGTCAGCCAATGGTTCTTGTAAAAAATTGAGTGATCATACATCTATATTTGATTTAGTTGAATCCAAAAATTAAATCAATATGGTTAGAATTTCTTTAAATTTAAAATCATTAGAAAATTAACCCTGTTTGCTAACAAACTTAAAAAATCCAACTATATAATTAGATGTAATAATTTAATAACCTATTATAGTAGAAAATAGCAAAAACTTTGTAAAAGGAAGAGGCAATTAGAAACTAAAAATCTTTTAAAGGCAAAGAAAAAGTACTTACAAATTTCTTTACACATTTAAATGCCAGCACCAAAATGAAAGTCGTTTTTATACAAGAGACTATAAATTAAGAAATGATAGTTGGGTTTTGACCAATTTTCCTGGTCATTGCCAAGTAAGGGTCCTTTTGAAATAGATGGATAAATAGATAACTTCTCCAAAGTCATCCTGCATTCTGCAATCTGTGACATTCTACAATGAGACTTCATGAGGGACCTTAAATTCTGCAGTTGTGCTTTGGGTTTATTTGGGGATTGCTTATAAAACTATGTGATTATAATCAATTCTAATTGGCCAAAAGGTTTCAAAGAAATTGGAATGAACTATGCATTTGTAAGCCTTTAAAGGACCCCAAAATATGACAGCATTGCAATTAATTGGTTTTGTGCAATAAAAACCTGTACTAAAGTGTGAAGGAAAATTCACTAGAATAAACATTAATTCTTTAGACTTGGATGTGATTAGGAAATGAAGAAATGAAGATGAGAATTGTTAGTGTTAGATGAGAATATGAAAGGGCAAGCTTTGAAGAGCTTTAAGCAAACTACTGAAATGAGTGAAAAAGAAATGAAGGAATAAAATTTAAGTATATAGGGATGAAAGAAGAATGCATAGAAAGTTAAAGGAAAGTTGGAGTATGTTTTTGCTGACTATGAATGGAGGGTTTGAAAGTAAATAGTTTCAGAGTTTTGAAAAAGGAAATTTGAGGAAGAGTTTTCATCCCACTAAAATAACGAATTTGAGGAATATTTAGGGAAATACCTCTGACAACTACCGCACGGTCCCTTCCCCAATTGATCTAAGATTACAAAGTAAATTTCTTAAGACTTTGAAAGGTTATATGAAAATTTAATAAATACATGTTAGCCAATTGATTGACTGAGAAAATACTGTTTCTTTGATTTATTTTAATGATTATGTTAAAGACTTTTATAAAAAAAATTAGTAACTTTTCCCGTTAAAGTTGCAATCAAAAAGTAGGGGTAAGAAGAAATGTGTCCTTTATCTGCCCTCTTAAGGTACACTAGTAGGGTCAAGTTAGGAAAATAAAAGGAACTGATTAGGCTCTTTTAAAGAAATAAAGTTATGGGGAGCTGGGAATGCTACTGTGAATTTTTTGAACATGGGCTACTTAAAAATAGTGGACCCTTGAGATAAATGAGAGTTAAATCTTAGTATTAGTAGTTATAAATCAAATATTGATTTGTTTAAATTTTTTCTCCTGAAATTAAAAGGTAATATAGTTTCATTCACAGTAAGGTTTATTATTTGTACCTTCCTCACATTGTAGGTGGGAGAAGCACATAATTTTGAATTGCCTGACTTATGTAGAGGATGAACACTGTAATATTTAGATCTTATAGGAATTCAATCAGACCAAAATGCTCTGTCACTTAAAAAGTTTTTTTTTTAATGACACTGAAAGTTAACAAATTTGAGAACTGATATATTTTGGAAATTCAAATTACAACTGGAAAATCTAATAATCATTTTAAAGTACTACAGAAAGCATGATGCTATAACTATTTTAAGCTGTAAAACTCAAGAAAAATTCTGGCAGCTGGTAAACACTATATATAAACTATTGCTAAGTATGATTACTCTAAACTGGATTAAGTTGTGACTACTATTAAAATGTTAGTGGTAACAAGTTAAATGATTTTTAATATAAATAAAATAATTCTTTATAAATTCTAAATAAGATAGTTTCCACATAAATGATCTGGAAAACCATTGGACTTAATATCACCTTATCAGGAATAAGTTTTAAATACAGAGTATTATGCATATTCTTATTTATTTCAAAATTTTTTCTTATCTTGTATGATAAATGCCATTAGAAAAATAATTTCTCTTTTTATTTGGATGCTGTTTTGAAATGAATTCTTAAAAGAATATGAGAAAAGTGTTTTAAAGCAAAATATTTAATATTTATTACTATATCATGTTTTAAATTAAAAAATAATTACTCGCTGTTATAAGAAGAAAATAGCAAAATCCTTTTAAGAAATTCTTGTCTGTGAAGTTCCTTGGAATTTCCTACTCAGGTTGAGTCACAAGATCTTAAAACTTAATTTTAAATGAAGAGTAAGTGTCATATAAGGTTAATTGGAAAATTATAAAATTGTATGTTTATAATTAGTATGTAGCGAGGTTACATTTTTGAACCAACTATTCACTGTGTGAACTACTGTTTACTGTGTATAAGTAAAAGTCCAGAATAAAATTATTCTTACATGAAAGATCACTAGGATATCTTGATACTTGTTAAAACATGAGAAAAATAACAATACACCCTAAGGTATAATTGATGAAATTTTACTGTTTGAAGAAAAATTTATTGGGAATTTAATTTACTGCTATGCTAAGTGTTTGACTTTTCATAAGGTTACTAGTTTATCATTCAAAGGAAATGGCATGTGCTGTAATAGCTGTCTCTGGGAAGTTGAAGAAACAACCTTGAGAATGTAAAATAGGGTTCTCTTGTCTTAGTTTCCTCATTCTGGTAAACAGAGACATTTTCCCAGTGAACCTGGCTGTGATAGCCTGCAGTTCCTGACAGTTCTGTGTGAATTGACTGCTGACTACACCTCACACCTGAAATCAAACAGAACTAAATAACAATATTGATACTGCTATGTTCCTCTCTTTTTTTCTATATAACAAATTCCTTTTATAAGGGCAAGGGTACAATGATATCTATTTTTTCATTGTAATAAATATAAGAGAAAAACCCTGAGTTTTGAGTTTTGCCTGTATATTATGTTCTATAGTGAAAAATAATTTTAAATTGCTATTTAAATTATAAACAATAGAGTCTAGGAGGCATTAAAATGGGAGATCAAGACTACAACATCCATTCATTATGATGATATAATTAGAATATTCTCTCAAGGTGGGAAATGGATTAGAATCAAATTTAGATAAAGATAGATAAAAATGAATGAAAATGAATATAAATTAAACAGAGTCCACAATTCTGAGGAGCAACAAGATATGTTTGTGCATCTCAATTACCAATAACTTTCATGGAATATGCTATTTGATCTACTGGTCTTTTTAATGGTTTTAAAGGTTTATTGTTTTTCTTTTATGATTTTTAAGACTTGTTTTAAAAAGGGGGTATAGAAGAAATACTTAGGAGCTTCTTCACCAGACAGGCAGCTTTTCTGTGAAGTCCCACCTTCATAACTGCCATCAACTGAGTCTTAACAATGATATCATGAAATGCTGTTTCCAGGGATCTTATGAATATCAGAGACATCTAAAACTCAGATATTAAATGGACATTGGAACTGGGCTACTAACACACAAAGGCATTTAATTACATTACCTGGAAGACATATAAATTCTATTTCTTCTATGTGCCATTTTCTCTGTAGGGCTAACTTACAAAGGGGACTGTTCCCAATGGATTTTGTCAACATTCTAGCTGTAAATAGCAAGGCTGTAGTAGCAACACAATTCTTGAGTCATGGGCTTTCACCTTTCGCTGGGCTATTTGTAACAGTCAGCCTGCACCAGTAATAATCAAACCTCTTATGACTGGCTCTATGAAATACTGATCTATAATTATTGCTTTCCATTGCCCTATTACTAATTAATTTCAATGGATATTGATCATACTTGATCAGATCAATTTGGTCTGTAGATGATGATTTAATGGAGACAAGACTTCATTGAGGTTTTTTTTTTTTTAGGTTTTTGCAAGGCAATGGGGTTAAGTGGCTTGCCCAAGGCCACATGGCTAGGTAATTATTAAGTGTCTGAGGTTGGATTTGAACTTAGGTACTCCTGACTCCAGGGCCGGTGCTTTACCCACTGTGCCACCTAGCTGCCCCGACTTGTGTTTTCCCTGAATTATGTATTCTAAAGACCCTTCCTTGCATTTCATCGTGATTAAACAAAATGTATAGCCCACCTTTCACCTTTTTTTTAATAGATCAACAATGGTCTTAGTTTAGTTTGTATCACTGGACCTTAAGTAGCCAACTGTATAAAAAGTTGCTTTGATTTTCTGATGTGTCTCTGTATAGTAAGGATTCATTGACTTCCTTTTATTGGCAGTTACTAGTCTTGCTAATAAATTGATCATGCTCAAAAACTTGGGCCTCAGTTTCTCTTTATTGTGGATTTTTATCACAACCCAGAGGACATATAGACAGATACTTTTTACTACCTTTTCATTCCCTGGTAACATGTTTGTTCTGTATTTCTTAGTCCAAAGACTAATCTTTTGTCAGAGAAAAATGAAGAAAATGAAAGTTGATTATAACAATTTCTTTCATTAATCTACCTATTTTTAGTCATACTTTCAATCATTCAAGCAATCATAAACACTTATTATGTGTTTACTATATGCCAGATAACGTATTTTTGCTACAAACCATTAAACATACTTTTTTGGGCTACTTCTAGCTTTTTACAATTATCTTATTTTGAGCATTAGTGATCCTGGCACTATTCTTTTTTTTTCAAGGTATGAAGAGAAGGCTTTATTCGTTTCTTGAGAAATGGGCCACAACCAATTAGAGAGATTGAGGTGAAATTGAAAGGTTCAAGAATCACATTTATCCCAACTCCATTCCCCCCCCCCAACTGACCCACCCTCATTAATGAGGAATATGGTCTTACAATCTAAACAGGAAAACTACCCTAGAGAAAGGGGCATAGAATTCAAACAAAGAAACTAATCTAGGGAAAAGAACATAAAATTCAAACTGAAAGCAGATTATCTCTTTAGTCCCAGGAATTGAATGATTCTCCAGACATCAACAGATAAGATGAAGTCAGTTGACTCTTCAACAATATCCCAGAAGTTTGCTTTGTCAAGTGAGGAGGGGCACATAGCTAACCAGATTCAATCTGTAATATTTTACGGAAGAAATCTCAATACTTTATCCCACACAATCCCTCCTCTTTTATTTTGTTGAGATTTCTTCACATTTCTGAGTTGGTTCTGGTACTATTCTTTTTTCTTTTCTTTTCTTTTTTTGGTTTTTGCAAGGCAGTGGAGTTAAGTAATTTGCCCAAGGTCACACAGCTAGGTAATTATTAAGTGGTCAAATTTGAACTCAGTTTCTCCTGACTGCAGGGCTGGTGCTCTATCCATTGTGCCACCTAACTGCCTCTCCTGGCACCATTCTAATGTGTTTTTGTATTCATCCTCAATATCTTGTCATTATATTTATTTTGTATATATATTTTCTAAAAATGTACATTGTCAAGGGTGATCATATAGTGAATGCTATATGTCAGTTAGCTCAAGAAATCAAAACTGCTTTGACAGGAAACCACTGTGAACTCATGTGGGAGTGATTTCAGTATTAGCACTCTGTATGCAGCTTAGTCTTTGACTAGTTTAAACAAGGATCAAGCTCAACATCAAATCAGAAGACTGTGCAAAGATGACTTGATGACACTATACAATTGCTCTTGACATTCAAAGGAAACAAAAAAGGGAAATGTAATAACAACAACAAAAATACTTATTTAGTGCTTTGAAATCTGCAAAGAATGATTTGTGTATGGGGTAAGTGAAGTTGGAGACTAAACCCAAGGTCTGAATTCTTAATGAGGCAAGATAAACTGATATTCTCATTGGATTATTAGTGTTTAACAACCAAGTGTCTAAAAAGTTTAATATGCACTGTTAACATTTTCTCCATAATTTCTTAAGTCCAGACAAAGAAAAAAACAAACCAAACTCTAATTCTTAGTGTCTACCTCTTTCTGAAGTATAAATATTTACATTGAAATTTTGCAATGGACTCTTATCAAGTTGGTATGAACTGGGCTTGAGCACAGCCCTGTACAAAGCCCAAACCAAAGTAATACAGAGAATGTAGATTAGATTCTTTCCCTTTCTCTCTCTCTCTCTCTCTCTCTCTCTCTCTCTCTCTCTCTCTCTCTCTCTCTCTCTCTCTTCCTCCCTCCCTTCCTTCCTTTCTCCCTCCTTTCCTTCCTTGCTAACTTCCTTCCTTCCTTCCTTCCTTCCTTCCTTCCTTCCTTCCTTCCTTCCTTCCTTCCTTCCTTCCTTCCTACCTTCCTTCCTTCCTTCCTTCCTTCCTTCCTTCCTTCCTTCCTTCCTTCCTTCCTTCCTTCCTTCCTTCCTTCCTTCCTTCCTTCCCCCCTTCTATTCTTTCTTTCTTCGTTGTTTTAATGCAGGAGCAGAGTTTAGAAGTCTCATCTAGATTTTTGTGAAGCTGTTTAAAATCAGTGACACTTTTCTGCTTTTATTCATTTCTCCCTTAATGGTTTAAACTGTCATTTAACTAAAGGGATGTGTCATTTTTTTCAGATGCTTTTGGCTTCTTTTCTCTTTTAACAGTAATGCTAATTGCATTGATTAAAGCTGCTAACAAATTATTCTTTAGAATATATCCTTGAGCCAGGATTAAATCTAAAGACACCTTAGATGGACAAGCTTGGTTGTTTGAACAAATCTGAAGGCAAAAAATATCATGGCCATCATTTTAGAATTTCTATTGTCAAATTCTCACATCAAGAAAAATTTATGAGCATTTTTTATAATTTTTCTAGAAAATTCTGTAAATCTTCAGTTGTTGAGTTGGGTCATATAAATCATCTTCAAAATCCAATTTGGGGTTTTCTTGGAAAAGATAGTTGAGTGATTTGCCATTTCCTTCTCCAAATCATTTTACAAATGAGGGTTAAATGACTTGTCCAGGATCACAGAAGACCACTCTGGTTGGTTTTCTCCTTCATCAGCTGGGTTACCTTAGACCTAAGTAGGGGAGCTTCATGGGCATAGATTTACTTGGGCAAAATTTTACTTAGATTTGATTCCATTTGTAAAGTCTTCTTGTTGGGTGAAATCCTATCCAACCCCACAGAGTATGTACCTGGAGGATTTGGGCAATCTCATTTATCAGCAATGTCTCTCAGAGTCCAAATGAATGACTTACAAAGGCTGGTCCCTTAAGGAGGAAAAAGAAAGAAAATGCTTTAATACAATTTAATAGTTGGTTATAAATAGAAAATAATGATTTCTCTCATTCCAAAGGAGGGAGATGGCCATTTTCTAATGAGGTAGTCATTATTTACATTAGTGTGATCATTGTGTAGATTTTCTTATGTCTCTGCATATAACTCTTCATATAAGTCTTCCCAAGTTTCTATAAATTATTTATATTTCTCATTTCATATGGAACAGTATTAAGGTTGACAATTTATGGTTAAAAAAACCCCTAATTTGCAATGGCAGAATATTATGAAAATATTATCTTTTTAAATTCCAAATAGCAGTGGAAGCAAAATTAAATCTATAGAAAGTTTAGTGTGAGGTTCAAGTGAGTCACATAATGCCAAGAGTATTTAAAGATGAAAATGCCATAAGGACAATGATTTGGAAATGCTTCTTATTTGTCAATCTTTCAATAATTACAATAACAACAACAACAGTAGATGGTATCAGAGAAATAATGTCTCAAATGAGCCAAGATTGTTGAGGAATACTGAAAACAAAAATATATCTATATCCATATCCGTATCCACATTTATATCTATATCTCCACAGTGTTTTACAAATGAATTTTTATTATACATGATGTTGACCTAAGTGATGAATGATAAATGATAAATATGAAATGATAAATTATAAATATAAATAAAATAATATAAATAATATAATATATCATACAATGTTATATATTATATATAAAAATAATAAATAATATAAAATAAAATAGATAATAAAAAATGAAATAAATGATAAATATAAAGAACTTATAGAAACCTGGAAAGATTATTATGAAAAGATGCAGAGGACAAGGGAGAAATCAAGGGAATAATGGCCCTGTCTGTCTGTCTCTTCTTTTAAAGAGAAAAAGGAAGACCAGAAAAGAAAGAAGATGATTGCTCAGAATGGATAGGAAGACAGCAAAGGTTAAGTCATGTTTGAACCAGATAGTAAGAGGCAACTTTGGTCTGGGAGGATTGATGCTTTATCTTTTCAATTGAGAAGAGGGAGAGGGGCAGCTAGGTGTCACAGTGGATAGAACACTGGCCCTGGAGTCGGGAGGACCTGAGTTCAAATATGACCTAAGACACTTAATAAGTGCTTAACTGTGTGACCTTGGGCAAGTCACTTAACCCCATTGTCTTAAATTAATAAAATTTAAAAAAGAGAGAAGAGAGAGTACTCTTCAGCCAAGCTCTCTATTCCATAGAGATACTTATAGGTTTGTACCAAAACCAAATTTGATTAAGCTAAAAAAAGAGATGGAAATGAAGCGCCTATAGAGGTAGAAGATATTCAAGATTAATAATAAAGGACAAAAGGCATAGCTCCTCAAAACATATTTTATGTTTTTTACTTTAAGTCTCTCTGACACAGAGAATAATCTTTGGACTAGAAAAGATGGAGCAAAAACAGGAAGTAGGGAGTTGAAACCCAAGGTCAGTAAAATACTTAGCTACAATCAAGGAGTTTTAAGTCTCTAGCCCAAGGTCAGCTACATCTTTGTTACTGAAAGAGTTGACTGAAGTATATTTTGGGCCACTTTGATCCTTGGAAGATTATGGAGAAGGGGAAAAATACTACAAGAATGGAGAAGGGAAAGTAGTCATTTTTTAAAATGGAAGGTATTAGAATTTTAAAATTATAAACCATTAATCTTATCTTTGCTGCCTGGAAAAATTCTAGATCATATTATGAAAGGAAGTGGTTGGAAACAACTAGAAAATAAAATGTCATAAAGAACCATTTTGGCTTATCAAGAACAGTTCATATCAGACTAACCCTGTTTCTTTTTTTGAAAGTATAATCAACCTTATGGATCAAGTGAATGATCTTTTTCTTTCTCTAGTTTCTCTTTGTGTCTTTCTCATACACAAACACATAGCCAATATTTATATGCATATTTTTGTATATGTGTTTGTATATATGCATTTATATTTGTTTATATATTTTTATATTTACATGTTTACACATATATTTTAACCAGATTTTAAGAAAGGATTTCACCCAGTTCCCAATTACCAATAATATTCTTGTTGAAAAGAGATGAACTAGCTAAGAATATAATTATGTGAATTCATATTTGGCTGAATTGTTAGACTCAAGGATGATTCTTTAGTGATTACTCATTAGGAGGTTGCCAGTGAAGTGTCCTAAGGCTATATTCTAGGTTTGGTGATATTAAACATTTTTATCAATGACACATGTCATACTTTTAAACTTGTATATATCACAGAGCTAGAGGTAGATAGCTAGAATGTTGGATGATAGAGAAAAGGTTTAAAAAGCTCAATAGCACAAAATATTGAGCTGAATCTCTTATGATAAAATATAATGGTGAGAAAAGGGAAGTTTTCCTTTCATTGTACAAAGCTGCATGGTGAGATAGCAGTTTGAATATTGATCTGAGCATTTTAGTAGATTACAAGTTCTTTATGTCAACAGTGTGAACCAAAGTCAAGAAAGTTAATAGGCTCTTGGGCTGCATTAAGAGATGCACAATGTTTAAGCCAGAAAACTCCTACCTCACTGTTTTTCTCAGACACCATTTGGAGTATTATGTTCATTTCTGTGTGTTACATTGACAAACTAGAGGGCAACTTGTCTGGTGAAGGGCTACAAGATAATTCCATATGACACTGGTTGAAGAATCCTGGAGATCTTTATCTGGAAGAGAGAAGACTCAAAGAAAACCAGAAACATTCTTTCAAGCATTTGAATGCAGAAGAGGGAGTGGATTTGTGTTTGGACTTGGAAAAAAGTCAGAATTAGGAAAAATAGATAGAGAGAATTTAGAAAGGGACAAATTTTGGATGACAATTAGAGCTATCAACAAGTGAAATGAACTACCTTTCTGAAAACAGTTTTAAAATATGTTTTTATTAATGCTTTAAAAATTACTGTTACTCATTCCCAATCCTGTCTTCTTCCTAGTCCCTAAATCTTTTCTTATCACAAGGAGGTATAGATTGACAAAACAAACCAGTGCATTCATACATATGTGACAAACTATGAATGCCTCATTTTGCATCTATAGTTTCTCCCCCTTCCTCTTCTTTCTGAGGTTAAGATTATTTATTGAATTGAATAGAATTTTAAATTCTTTCATTGTCATTTTCCTATATATTAAAGTGATCATGGTGTAAACTTTTCTCTTGGCTTTTCTTGTAGTAATCTGTACATATTTCCTCAAGTGCCTCTGAAATCTCAATGTTTGCCATTTCATATGGTGGACTGATATTCCCCTTCATTCACAATCAACAATTTGTTTAGCCATTCCCCAGTTTATGGAAACTCACTTTGTTTCCAATTTGTTATATCCATAAAACACATTGCTATGAATATTTTTTTATGAATATGAGACCTTTTGTCTTATTTCTCACCTCCCTGAGGGTATTGGTATAGCATGTGTTCCTAATTTAGTCATTCTTTTATTGTAATCATTGGAAATCTTCAGGGAAAAACTGGATGAATGCAACAGAGAAGAGATTCTTTTTTAAGGTAGAGACTGGAGTTGATATCTCTGAGTTTTTTCTAAATTTGAGAGTAGTTTTGTGAAGGACTGTCATGTAGAATAGGGACTTGTATGGTTTAGTCCTAGAAAAGTTCAACCAAATGCTATAAATAACCATGTAGAAAATGACATTTGGGCTCCATATAAGAAACATAAAAACTTAAAAATTAGAGCTGATAAAAAAAGTGGAAAAGCTGCCTCAGAAGGTAAATTTCCTGTTATTGGAGCTGCTCAGATGAATCCCAGAGAGTCACTTGTCTGGGGCATTGTAGAAAGGATTCTGTTTCAGATATAAACTATTCTAGAGAACCTTTATGAATCTGAGACAGAAATAAAAACCTACATTTGGATCCCTGATGTATTATATATAAAGGAGTGAGAATAGCATTTAAAAATATGAAATTTAAGTGACTGTTAATAACAAGGAAATCTGTTCTGGATATGACACAATCATGGAAGTATTGAGGAACTATTTTGCAAGATACCTAAGGATTATGGATCTTTTCTATTTGACTTGTAGTTGAAACTATCTTCCCCATTAGAATGTAAAGTCTTTGAGGGCAAGGACTTTCTTACTTTTCTAGATGCATCCCCAATGCTTACAGCAGTGTTTTGTAAAAAGTAAGTGTTCAATAAATGCTTCATTCATTCATTCATTCCTATCAACATGTCTACTTTCTCATCTTTAAAAACTCTTTTGAGAGGCAGTATAGACTAGTATATTTAAAAAACCCATCTTGATTTGCAATTAAGAAAATCCACCCTTGACTCATAAGAGCTATGTGACTTAAGTCATTTAACTTCTCAGTGTTCTGGGTCATTCTTTGAGACTATGTTATGTCTGAGTTGCTAAATATCTTAGCATATCATATTGACAAACATTTATTAAATATCCACTAGATTCAAGATACTGTAGAATAAATGCTGAAGATATAAAGCCAGAGTAGATAATAGCCTGCCTTCAAAGAAGTGACATTTACAAAGACCCTATAGTATGAAATCTCATACCCAGACCAAAAAAAGCAAAATATTTATGAAAATGAGAGATTTATATATCAAGACTATTTTTGATGAATATATTTAAAAGTAACAGGTTGCTCAGATGATTTTTTACAGTTGATCTCATGCATATGATAAAATTCACATAAGATTTCTTGATAAATGCAACTATAGCAATAGTCCAAAGATTCTTTGATTCCATCACTAGGCATAAAACAGGAAGTTGTGTGCTTTTCAAAGGTATTTGTCACTATCATAGTGCATTTCTTCTATCTTTTAAAAATATTATATTAACTGATGGTTTATAATTTTATTGTTTTTCCCCATAAAACCAACTCTTTGTTTTATTTTATTAATTCAATGGTTTTCTTAAATTCAATTTTATTAATCTCACCTCTTTAATTTTTAGGTTGTACAATTTAACTTGGATTTTTAGTTTGTTCTTTTTTCTAGTTTTTTGTATTGAATACACAGTTCATTGGTCTGTCCTTTATTTAATTTACTGCTATAATCACTTAGAGATACAAATTTTCCTTCAATCATTGCTTTTGCCAAATGTCTTAGATTTTGATATGTTGTCTCATTATTACATTCTTTTTAATGAAATTATTGATTGGTTTCTATGATTTCTTCTTTAACCTATACATTCTTTAAAATCAGGTTGTTTAGTCTCCAGGTAATTTTTATTTTGTGTTTCCCTGGTCCCTTATAAAATATAAGTTTGGGTGGCTAGGTGGCATAGTGGATAAAGCACCAGCCTTGGAGTCAGGAGTACCTGGGTTCAAATCCAGTCTCAGACACTTATTAATTGCCTAGCTGTGTGGCCTTGGGCAAGCCACTTAACCCCATTTGCCTTGCAAAAAACCCAAAAAAACCCAAACCCCCCCAAAACCCCCAAAAAGTAAAATATAAGTTTTATTGCATTGTGATCTGAAAAAAAGGATGCATTTAATATTTCTGCTTTTCTCCATTTAGCTATAACATCTTTATGCCCTCATATGTGGCCAATTTTTATAAAGGTATCATGTACCCCTGAGAAAAAAAGAATATTCCTTTTTATTCCCATTCAGTTCTCTCCAGGTATCTGTCTTATCTAAAATTCTATTCACTTCCTTGACTACTTTCTTATTTTTCTTTTATTTGATTTATCTAATTCTGAGAGGAAAAGATTATAGTCCTCCACTATTAAACTACTATCTATTTCAACCCATAATTCAACTTAAATTTTCCTTTAAAAATTTAGATGCATAATGGGTTTAGTTTTGATTTTGCTCTATTATCTAAGGTACCTTATTTAAGTTTCCATGTTGTCTAAATTTCCTTGTTCATCACTTTAAATTAAGTCTATTTTCACTTTGACATCATGATTGCTACCTCTACTTTTTTATGTTTATAAAAATAATCATCTTTATTCTTTTTATATACATATTTTATTTGTTTCCCAATTATATACAAAAGTAGTTTCTACCTATCACTTTTTTTGTGATGTTTTGAATTTTACAATTTTCCCCCCAACCTCACTTCCCTCCTCCCTACCTGCCCCCAGAGAAGGCAGTTTGATAGTCTTTACATTGTTTCCATGTTATACATTGATCCAAAATTGAATGTGTTGAGAAAAAATCATATCCTTAAGGAAAAAAATAAAATATAAGAGAGAAAAATTATGTAATACATAAGACAACTTTCTTTTAAAAATTGAAGGTCCACAGATAGTATTCTTCATCACAGATACCCTAAATTCTTCCCGATTTTTTCTTTAGTTTCTTTCCCCAATTTTTCCAATTGATTTTTAAACTCCTTCCTGATCTCTTCTAAGAAGTCTTTCTGGGCTGGAGACCAATTCATATTCTCCTCAGAAGTTTAGATCTTTCTGGTTAGGATTTTTGACTTCAGTGTAGTCTTCTATGGACCCCCTTTTCTACTGGCTTTTCTTCATTTTCCTAGGATCTTTTGTTGGGGGAGGGGTTGGTTCACAGACTTTTGGTGTTGAAATCTCTTGAGGCTTTTTTTTACTAGGTTTAGTAACTCCAAGTGTGCTGGCCAGTAGGGGGTGGTGGTTGCTTTCTCTGGAGTGTCTGTTACCTTGGTTTATGGCCCATTTCCTAGGCCTTGGGGGTGGGGAGAGCAGTGGGATACTGGTTATCTTTGAACAATATAGGATGGGCCCTTGGGCTATATAGTTAATCTCCTTATTCTTCACTCAGTACTAAGAGAACTCTGTTGCCCACATCTGAGCATGGGTGGGTGGGGGTTGGGGGAGTTGTTATTGTTTTTGTTCTGGGAAGATTCATTTTTTTCCTCACATGGATGGGAGGAAGGGGACTCAACTGCAAACATGGAGACTCTTCTGAAAATATAGGGCTCACAGCCCTGGTCTTCCAGACCAACTAAACTGACCTGATCAATGTCTAGCTGCATTCTGGAACCCTCCTGCCTGCTGCCCTCCCTCTAGCCTTTGGAACTCTCCCTCCAGCCCTGCTGAAGCTCTCCTGCCCACCGCCCACAAAGCCAAAGCTTCCATAGGTGTTATCAGGTTAGTCCTTGGGCCTCAACCTGCCACCCCTAACCTGCCACCCCCAACCTGCTGGCTTTCTGTTCTCTGCCCCCAGCTCACCCACACTCCTTTGAGACAGACCTTGTTGGTAGATATTCTTCTCCTAGCTTCTTTTTCTTGGTTTTATGGATCAAAATTCTCTTAAGAGACTTGATTCATATGAATTCTGAGGGAAAACCAGAAGACCTTAGCACAGTACCTGTCTTTTCTCCACCCTCTTGGCTGTAAGTCTCTACCCCTGACTTTTTTTACATCAGCAGAAGCACAATAAATTCTATTTGAGCTTTCTATTTTAACTATTATTTTAACTCTTATTTTAAAATGTGTTATTGTAAACAAGATATTGTTAGATTCTTATTTTTAATCTATTCTGTTGTCTGTTTCCATTTTATTGGTGAGTTCATCCCATTTTCATTCAAAATTAAGACTATTATTTGTGTATTTCTCTCCTCCTTATTTTCCCTATTATTCTTCTCAGTCTCTTTTTCTCATGTGTTTTATTTCCTCCTAATCACTGCATCCCTAATCCTCTTTCTTTTAAAGAGTTCTTCCTTTATCCTCTTCTACCTTACTAATTCTTTTTTAAAAATTTATTTATTTTTCAGTTTTACAGTTTTTCCCCTAATCTCACTTCCCCCCCACCCCCCATAGAAGGCAGTCTTTTAGTCTTTACATTGTTTCCATGCTATACAATGATCTAAATGGAGAAATTGAGAGAAGTATCATGTCCTTAAGGAAAAAAATAAAATAAACTATAAGAGAGAGCAAAATTACATAATAAGATAACAGTTTTTAAAAAAATTAATGGTAATAGTCTTTGGTCTTTGTTCAAGCTTCACAATTCTTTCTCTGGATTTAGATGATATTCTCCATCACAGATACTTCAAAATTGTCCCTGATTGTTGTACTGATGAAATGAGCAAGTTTATCAAGTTTGATCATTAACCCCATGTTTCTGTCATGGTGTAGAGTGTTCTTCTGGTTCTGCTCATCTTTCCCAGTATCAGTTCATGCAAATCCCTCCAGGCTTCTCTGAATTCCCATCCCTCCTGGTTTCTAATAAAAAAATAGTGTTCTGTAATGTACATATACCACAATTTTTCCAGGCATTCTGCAATTGATGGACAGTCACTGAACTTCCAATTCCCTGCCACCACAAACAGCTGCTATGAATATTTCCTTACAAGTGACTTTTTTTACCCTTTTCCATGGTCTCTTCAGGGTACAGACCCAGCAGTGGCATTGCTGGATCAAAGGTTATGCACATCTCCATTGACCCTTGAGCATAATTACAAATTGCTCTCCAGAAAGGTTGGATGATTTCACAGTCACCAACAATGCATTAGTGCCCCAGATTTCCCACATCCCCTCCAACCTTGATCATCTTCCTCTCTGGTCATATTGGCCAGTCTGAAAGGTGTGTAGTAGAGATGCTTTAATTTGCATTTCTCTGATAAGTAATTACCCTCCTAATTCTTAATCTGTATACCCTTCTAAAACTCCTTCCCTTATCCTGTGGTCTCACTGTTTTATTTCTTTATAAATTTAGAAGACTAGACATTTACCCTTCTAGAGATTTTTGTTGTTTCCTCTTCAATGCAGATCCAATGAAAATAAGGTTCCAGCACTAATAGTCCTCCACCTTCACATGCTTTCTTTCATGTCTTATTTGTATGAGATAATTGTCTCTTTTACCTCTTTCTATCCAGTTTTATTTTTTAGAATCAAACCATCATACTCACCTCAGCTCAAGCCTTTCAAAGTACTCAAGTAATGATGGCAATGTTAAGAATACTGATAACATTTTCATAAGTAAAAAGTAAACAATTTGATCTTAATGAGTCATTTAAGATTGGTGTTTAATGTTTACTTTATGTTTCTCCTGGATCTTATATTTTGAATTTTCCATTGAATTCTGGTCCTTTGTCATAAATTATTGAAAGTCAGTTAATTAAATGTACATTTTTTTCTAATTCAGGATTATATGTATCTCTGTTGGATAAGTTTTTTTATCTCAATCTCAGCTCTTTTGCTCTTCAAAATATAATGTTCTAAATCCTTTGATTTTTTCATGTTAAAACCTGCTAAGTTTTGAATTATTCTGAAGTATTTCAAATGTAGTTCTGAAATATTGAAAATATTTTTTCCTCTTGTTTTTTGTAATGTTTTTTTCTTAACCTGAGAGCTTTGAAACTTGGCTATGACATTCCTGTAAATTTTCATCTTGGGATCTCTTTCAGGTAGTGGTTGATAGATTTTTTTTTCTGTTTTTTTTGCTTTACCCTTTTGTTCTAGAACTTCAAGGCAATTTCACTTAACAATTTCTTGATATATTATGTCAAGACTTTTTTTAAACATAATTTTTAGGTAATTCAGCAATTCTTAAGTTTTCTCTCCTTGATCTATTTTCCAGATCAATTATTTTTCTGAGATATTTCACATCCTCTTCTATTTTTAAAATTTTTTGATTTTTCTTTTATTATTTCTTGATTATTATTTCTTCCCCTTGGCTAATTCTAATTTTCATGGACTTATTTTCTTCCTTAAGTTTTTAGATTTTTTTCAGAATTGGTTTACCTTTTCATAATTTTCTTGATTTTCTTGGATTGCTCTTATTTTTTTCCCCTAATTTTTCCTCAATCTCTCTTATTTGATTTTTGAAGTCATTTTGGACTTGAGACCTTTTGATGTTTCTCTTTGAAGTTAGGGTGACTTTTTTTTTTGCAAGGCAAATGGGGGTAAGTGGCTTGCCCAAGGCCACACAGCTAGGTAATTATTAAGTATCTGAGACCTCATTTGAACCCAGGTACTCCTGACTCCAGGGCTGGTACTTTATCCACTGCTCCACCTAGCCACCCCCAGGGTGACTTTTTTTAATGTCATTATCTTCTTCTGAATCCTTTCTTCCATAATGCATTTTATTTATTCATTTATTTATTCATTCACTCACTTATTTATTTGTTTGTCTGTTTGCTTGTTTGTTTATTTATTTATTTTCACAAGACAATGGGTTTAAATGTCTTGCCCAAGGCCATACAACTAGATAATTATTAAGTGTCTGAGGCCAGATTTGAACTCAGGTACTCCTAATTCCAGGGTTAGTGCTCTATCCATTGCACCACCTAGCTGCCCCCATAATGCATTTTTAATACAGTTGCTGTATGTAGAATGATTCCTTATAGATGATGAGATCCTCCATTGTTTCTGTTTGAGTTAGTACATGTATCTGAGATGGACATTTCAGATGGACAATGGAGGAAGAGTGGAAACTGGATTGAAATTAGAAAATTGTGCAATGCTTTAGACATGCTGAGCACAGAGTTCTGTGGTAGTATTGTATGATTGTAAATCTTGAAACATTATGCTTTTTGAAGAATCAAAGTTATAGGTGCCTTCCCCTCTAAAAAAAACAATGGGAAGATTCATGATTGGTACAAAGAGGTTGCACTATATTTCCAATGAAGAACCTCACAAAGAAGTGACATAAATGAATACATTTATGATTAGAAAATATATTGAGTTGCCCATGTTGTGAAGCAATGTGGTTTAACTGACAGTGCTGCACTTGGAGTCATAAAGTCCTGAATTCAAATTTTATCCAGAGTCATACATCTAGTAAATGTCTTATGTAAGATTTGAATTTCTGCACAACAGAAATAAAAATACTACTTTTCTCACTGTATTAATGTTAGGATCAATTGATTTAATGCATATAAAATATGCATTTGTGAACAAGATTGTGCTATAAAATTGTCAACTTTCATTTTAATGTAAGAATTAAAATAATGGAAAGACAGACTAAGAAATATGTTATCAATCAGTCAATCACACTATCAGCATGTATTAAGGACCTACTAAAAATAATACAGGTACTGTACAAATACAAAAACAAATTGCAGTAGCTCTTGTCCTCAAGGAACTAGCATTTTATCAGCGAAAATTACAGAGACATAAGTATATAGCAAATATTACAAAGTAATTGTAAAGAGGGTGGCATTAGCAGCTGTTTGTGTGTGTGTGTGTGTGTGTGTGTGTGTGTGTGTGTGTGTGTGTGTGTGTGTGTGTGTGTGTGTGTGTGTGTGTGTGTGTGAATCAGAAAAGGCTTCATATTGGAGGTGACACCTGTGAAGGAAGCTTGAGATCCTAAGATTCTGTGCATGAGGGACTGTCCATGAAAAAGTAGAAAGAGAGAGGTAGAAGTTACTCTGTGAGGAATAGCAATCTGGACAATTTAGCAGGATTGTAGAGTCTATAACTGAAATTAATAGTCCAGCAATGAGGGAATGAGTACATGTAACAGGGTGGTGGCACTGTCAGAAGAGAGAAGTGTTGTGGTGGTTATTAGGATAGAATTTCTTAGCTATGGGGGGCAGTAGATACTGTCTGAAAGATGAAAGAATAGAGATACTGACTGTTTTTTAACCTTTCAATAGGGAGGCAACACTTTAAGTCTTTATAGATTCATTGGATAGAGTGCTGGACCTGGAGTCAGTCAGACTTGAGTTCAAATCCAGCTTCATACACACTTATTAGGAGTGTGATCCTGGACAAATCACTTAATATCAATTTGCCTCAATTTCTTCATCTGTAAAATGGGTTGTTTGTAAGAATAAATTGAGATTAAAGTGCTTAACAAACCTTGAAATTCTATATTTAAGTTTGCTATAAAGTCATTTATGTATTATATTTATGTGTATATACTACATATAAATATATATATGTATAAAGAAATATCTATATATCTATCTTCCATGAATTAACTCCATGACCTTGGGTATTGGGTTTCTACCAGGCAAGGGTTTAACCATTGATGAACTTGCCTGTAGGAACCCAATGCCCAAGGTCACAGAGTTAATTCATGGAAGAACTGGGGAATAGAACCTAGATTTTCTGATTCCCATTACAATACTTTTTCCCACTGTATATGCCTCCCTTAACTTCTATCAATGCTATCATTATGACTTCATGGAAATGTGATTATTACTGACCATTCATTCCAACTAACTTAGATGAATATGGTCTCAAAAGACTAAAAATATTTTCCTTGAATTTTATTTCTGCAAAAAAGAGGAATATCCAACCTTTCCTATTTGATGCTTGATTCATTAAGATTTAGGGAAAGAAAAAAACACCTCCCTTAATTCTCTCAGTGAAAACTAAAATCTAGAAAAAAGACAATCCTTCCCAGAGATACTGTTTGTTTAATATAGTATTTTTTTTTCAAAAAAATTATTTTATTAATTGACAAATTGTTTTCTACTCCTTTGGGAAAAAAAGATAAACAAAATTTCTGGAACAAATGTATATATATATATATATATATGTATTCAAACAAAACAAACTCTTATATGTCATGCAAAAAATAGTCTCATTCTGCATCCTGAAATTCACCACCTTACTGATAGAGGTGGATTGGATGTTTTGACAATGAGACTTTAGAATTATGGATGGTCATTGCATTGATCATAGTTCTTAAGAGCATTCAAAATTTTTGGTGTTTATAGTGTTCTTATTATTACTTGTTCTGTTTCTGTTACTTTCATTCATAATCATTTTACAAAAATGTTCAAAATTGTCCATTCTTATAAGATTGATTCTAAAGTTTTTATATACTTACATAAATTTTTCACATTTTGTATAATATGGATGTTATGTTTTCTGATTCTACTTCATTCTGAACTAGTTCATATATATATATATATCTTTCCATATCTCTTTGAAATTACATTTGTCTATCACAATTTATTCGGTCATTTGCCAATTGATGACCTTCCTTTTAGTTGCCAATGGCCTTTTTTTTTTTTTTGGCAAGGCAATGGGATTAAGTGACTTGCCCATGGCCACACAGCTAGGTAATTATTAAGTGTCTGAGGCCAGATTTGAACTCAGGTACTCCTGACTCCAGGGCCGGTGCTCTATCCACTGCGCCACCTAGCTGCCCTGTCAATGGCCTTTTTTTTATCATCACAAAAAGTTACTGTTTTTTAACATTTTTGTACATATTTCTTTGATTTTTTTAAGGTATAAACATAGCAGTGATAGAACTTGGTCAAAGTATATTCTCATAGTAACACATTTTACAGTCCTTGAAAAGGTTCAAGACTAAGACAAGAAAGAAAGCTGCCGCTAATTGCTATATTGCTAAAAAAGTTCTTCCAGCTTCCCTCATGGTACATTGCTTGCCATGGCCTTATTGAACTTACTTTGAAGAGGGTTCCCAAACTCCTTTCTCTTTGTCTATGTGTAGTCATAGCCCATGTGTAGTCACAGAAAAGTAATAATGTGAGGTACCTAGAAATTCTTCTTAGAATATGTAGAGACAGCAGAAGCTTTTCTTTTCTCTGAGCCCAGAAAGCTATGCAGACATTGTCCTTCTCCATGAATCTGTTGTGTTTTAGGCTTCCTGGTTACCCCACTTGGGACCACTACTAGAAACTCACATTTCTACTTTGATAGCATGCTACATAGGAAATTCTACTTTCTATGGTCTTCATGTGATAGTCCTAACTAAAGGCACATATCTGTTTTTTTAAAAATAGTTTATTGTTACCATTTTAATGAACATATTAAAAAATTAATCTATTCTTTCTTTCACTCCTTGATTTAGCAAATAACAAAAACAAAAACAAAAACAAAAACAAAAAAATAAAGCCTTAAAACATATTTTTACAAAATTTTGACCTTTTATGGTCTCTCTGAATTCCTTGCCTCTGCTTTGTACTGAACAATTAATGTGGTCATAGGCAGTATCAGTATATTTTCCCACTACCCAGCTGTGGCAGAGTTGGTATGATCTTGGACAGTCTTTTCTGGGTAATTAATACAACAATTTCAGGTCAATAATGATTGCTAGTGCGCTCAATATCCAGGTTGTAGTTGAAAAATGACATATTATGGATGATAATATACCAAAAAATTTGGAGCAGATTTATTGGGGAATCATTTTTGGTCAGGCAGACAATTCTGAATTTCACTGATATTGCAAACAAGATGACTGTACTCATAGGCCAGGTCCTGTAAATTAATTACTGTTCAATGCCTAAAAGAACTTAAAATGTTTTGTGTTTATCCTAATAGAGAATAATTTCATATCTTAAGACCAATGTTTTTCTAACATAGTTTTTCTTTTTTTTCCAATTTAAGTATTTTTATTTATTTGCTTTTTCAACTACATTCAATGGAATTTTTCACTAATCATTTTTTTTGCAAGTTTTGAGTTTTACATTTTTATTCCTCTCTATCTTCCCTCCCCACTTCCCTGACAGAAAGCAATCTAATGTAAGATGTACATGTGTAACTATGGTAATCATAGATCCATATTAATCAGACACATACTTGCTTTAAATTTTATAGCAATTCTGAAAGGATGCTTTAATTTGGGTGACAGTGGGTTTGGGGTAGGGATAGGGTCTGTTTTAAGTTAGCATCTTATATTGTAAACCTATACTATATTATGGTCTCATGTTTAAAAATTCATAAGCAGACCCAATGTATTAGGATTAATTCACAGCATGATTCTGCCCTCTGAGAATTTATATTCTTAAACGTATAAAAACTAGAATATGGAAAGGAGACAGAGTCAAGATGGCAGAGTAGAGAAACACTCAACTTAATTCTTCCCAATTCCCCTTCAAACAACTCTAAAATAACACTTCAAATGGCATTCTGGAGTATCAGAACCAAAAAAATTTGGGTGAAACAATTTTCCAGCTCAAGAAAAACCTAGGAGATTGTCAGGAAAGGTCTGCTTAAGTAGAGGACTGGTGAGCCCCTGGAGCTCAGGACAGGCAGCCTGGTTGTGCCTTGGGGTGGATACATTAGGAACAACAGTAGCAACTTCTGGTGCTATCAGCTCAGGAATGGTGGTGGTGGTGGTGGTGGTGGGGTGTATGTTTGTGTGTGTGTGTGTGTGTGTGTATGTGTGTGTGTGTGCAAAAAGGGGCTCTTTCCCAGCTTTGAGCTCAGGAACCTATTGTATTGTCCATGTGCAGTTCGTGGTCATAGTCCTAGGGTCAAAAGGAATAAATAGCATTTGAGGTGGCAAAGGATCAGGAGCTAGGGTACAGTTTGAGAGTGGAGAGGAGTGCTTGGTGTTGCTCATAGGGGAGTAAGAGCCTTAGTCTCAATTCCAAGACAGAGATGAGCACTAGCAATTGTGACTGCAGGGAAAACTGGTCACAGTCCCAGGGCCAGGAGGAGTGTCAGTACTTGTGGCTACAGGGGAAAAATGTTCCTTCCTGGATAAAGACCAGAGCACAGGGCAGGAGACCAGTGACCATACATCTCCTTAGATCATACCACATTGGAAGCACTGAAAAGCTATAGACTCCCAGAGCTAGCAAGAAAGGCCTTAAGCTTGGAACAATGCCCTCTCTAACCTGATAATAGAGCCTAATTTTAATATATATAATTAAAAGTCAAGAAATGATTTAAAAATAAGAAAACAACAACAATAACAAAGAACTTGACCATAACAAGTTACTATGTTGATAGGGAAGATGGAAGTGCAAACCCAGAAGAAGACAATGATGTCAAAGAAGCAACTTGCAAAGTTTGAAAGAAAAATGTAAATTGGTCAAAGGCCCAAAAAAGAATTCCTGGAAGAGCTCAAAAAGGATTTTTAAAAAAAATTCACATAAGGAAGGGGTAGAGGAAAAATTGAAAAAAAGAAATGAAAGTGATGAATAAAAACTACGAAAAGAGTCAACAACTTGTAAAAGAGGTATAATTCCAAAAAATTCCAAAAAAATTCCAAATGGAAAGAGGTATAAATGTTCAGTAAAGAAAACCATTAATAAAATAAGAATTTGGTAATTAGAAACTAATGATTCCATGAGATACCAAGAAACAATAAAAGAAAATTAAAAGAATGAAATAGAAAATATGTGAACTATCTCATTGTAAAAACAATTGATTTGGAAATATATTGAAGAAAAATAAATTTAAAATTATTGAATTACATGAAATCCATGATCAAAAATGAGTTTAAACATTGAATTATAAGAAATTATCAAGGAAAACTGCCCTGATATCTTAGAACCAAAGTGTATAATAGAAAGTGAAAGAATTCACCTCTTGAAACAGACCCTAAAATGAAAACGCCTAGAATATTTAAGCCAAATTCCAGGTCAAGGAGAAGATATTGCAAGTAGCCAGAAAGAAACAACTACAATTGGGATCACATAAGATTTACCACTTCTCCATTAAGGTATTGGAGGATTTGGAATATGATATTCCGGAAGGTAAAGGAGCTAGGAATACAATCAAGAGTAACACATTCAGCAAAATGGAGTATAATCCTTCAGGGAAAATAATAGATTTTTAATGCTAAAGAGAATTTCTAAGCATTCCTGATGAAAAGACCAGAGCAGAATAGAAAATTTGACTTTCAAATACAAAAATTCAAGAAAAAGTGGGCAGGAAAGAGAAACCATAAAGGAATAAATAAGGTTAAAATGTTTACATTCCCATATGGAAAGATGGTAATTGTAACTACTAAGAACTTTATTATTATTAAGGTAGGTAGAAAGTATTTACATAGACAGAAAGAACAGGTGTGAATTTGAATATGATAGAATGATTAAAAAATTAAAATTGGTGGATGGAGAAAGGATGCACTGAGGGAGGGAAGGATGAGAAAGAATGGGGAAAATTACCTCTAAAAAATTCCTTTAAAAAAGAAGAACTTTTACAATGAAGGGAAGATGGAGGTGGGGTGGCAGGCAAAGCTTGAACCTCACTCTTATTGGAATTGACTAAAAGAAGGTTTTTTTCCCTCCAGAGAGCTCTGCCTTCTACATTTTTTTTAAGATTCCATTCCTTTGTACAGTCCTTTCACACCACTGGTTAAGTTTATAACACCTTTTTTTTTTTTCTGTTTGCCAATAGCAGCAAACATATCTAAAATAATCTAAGAGAGATCTGAGAAATGGACTATGCAGAGATTAAGGGAATTTTGGGAATGTCTTATTTTTGCTTTTCCCCTCCAGGCAGAAGTAGCATTTTTATTTTCTTTCCAGTGACACTGACACTTTGCATTCTCTTCTGTTATTTTTAGAAATGTAACTCAGAGATAAACAATAGTCTGTGGCTACCTCGCAACATGAATTTATAAATGCTTGTCAAACCTATTTATGTTTATACATTGTGTTTCCAAATGCTTTTAAAAGCTAAGTCAATAACCTTATTGAAAAGACAGAAGAACTAATTTCCCTCCAGATAATATTCCCTGAGGGAAATGAAGATGCATTTGTGGAAATTGCTTTGGTTCCTAAGTGTTAGATGGGGGATCCCCATTGGAAAGCTGATGGACAGTCTTTCATACATATTTATGAGTTTTGACTTCAGACGCAATTTTGTTTTGTTTTTGTTTGGAGCAGACAGAGATTGAAGGATCTCCTAGTATTCCCCAGGCCATTCAGACTATATACAACCCACTCAGAAGTAGAGGTATGTTTTAGTTTTCCACTTATGGAAGAAGTGACAGACAGATATTCAGGTACTGGCTCAGAGGTGTGATCTGCTGCTGTCAATATCCCTCACAACTGGGCCAGGTGAAATTTATATTTTACCAAGCACTTCTCATATTTTAATTGACCAGGGGGACTACAGTACCCTTGAAATTCAGAGTTTTAATATTAGAATAAATGATTTTATTGGAGTATGTAGAATTTCCAATTGAATTCAATAAGCATTCATAAAATACCTACCATGTATTAGGTATTGAAGCAAAGAAAAAAATGAAAGTCACTGCTCTCAAAGAACTCACCATTCCACCTGTGGAAACAACATATATGAAGAGTAAAGACAAAAAGAAACATAAAGCAATTAGAAAATAATTTTTTTGAAGGAGGAAGAGAATAAGACCTTAGGTGGGAGGTGGCAGAGAAAGGAGAGAAGGGAGCTAAAAATTCTTAGATTTGGAAGTAAGGAAAGAGTTTATTCCAGATATCAGGATCAATTTTTACAAAAGCATTGGGTCAAGAGACAGAGTACTTTTATTGTGAAACAATAAAAAGAACAGTGTGACTAAAATGCAACATTTGTAAAAGGGAGTAATGTGGATTCATCTGGGAAAGAGAGGCTGCTGCCAGAGAATGAAGGATTTTAAAAGTCTGTAGAATTTTATTTTATTCTAGAGAGAAATATTGAATTTTTGTGAATAGACAGTGCCATGGTTAAACTTGTGATTCAGGAATATAGATTTGGTAGCTGCATGGAGGATCAATTGAAGAGAGAAGAGACTGGAAATGGGGAGAGGAAGAAGAGTACATTTTGGGGAAAAAGTCATAAGTTCCATTTTGGATGTTGAATTTGGAAGTCTTCATGGAGATGATAATGTACTCCAAGGGAGCCAATGAGATTATCAAGAGGGAGAGAGAAAGAGAAAAGGGGAGGGAAGTAAAGTATAAAAGCAGTGCAATATAAAAGATGGAGGACTAGGAAAAGACTCAATTCCTGATTTTGGCATATTCTCAGGGTGTATTTTCCTTGGTCCTGGGGCTTCCCCTTCTTCTGCTCACAGAAGCAGCCATTGAGTTTTGCTATACTGTGCCCATCAGATTTACCAAGTTGGTTGGGGAAAGGAGCTCTTCCAAGCGGTCTTTGAATTTTTTTTAAGTTTTTGCAAGGCAATGGGGTTAAGTGACTTTTTCCAAGGTCACACAGCTAGGTAATTATTAAATGTCTGAGGCTGCATTTGAACTCAGGTCTTCCTGACTCCAGAGCCAGTGCTCTTTACACTGTGCCACCTAGCTGCCAAGTCTTTGAACTCTTGATTGATTCTTTGGCTCTTGGGAAAATTCATTTATGTATAATTTTAATGATCATATTTCTTGTTGGACTTTCAGAAGAGGAATAACCTGTACCTGCTGGCAATGGCGGCACCTTCTAATGATTAGAAAACCCTTTTTAAATTAATGACTTCCTGAAGAGGATTTGTCTCCATCAAAAGAACTTTCTAGTCTCTCTCTCTCTGGGCTTTAGTTTCTTCAGTTTCTTCTGAATTTATTGTAGAGTTGATGGCTTCTAAGGTTCCTTGCATCTCTAAATCCATGATCCTATGACTTCCTTTAAGTACCAACAAAAATCCCACCTTCTACAGGAAATCTTCCTCACTCTATTGTAAATTCATTGATTATAACTTACTTTGTCTATACTTGTTGGCATGTGTCTTCCCATTAGGGTGTAAGCTCCCTGTGGTCAGACTGTCTTGTGCCTCTTTTTTGTACCTATCTTAGCACAGTCACAGGCACATAGTAGGCACTTAATAAATGCTTATTAATTGATGGATTAATTATCAAGGACATACTGAACTCAGGGAAACCAAAATGTCAAAAGACGGGAAAAGTCACTGAATAATTATACTAGACTCCTACAGGTTTACCATTTTACGTCAACAAGGTTTCTTTCTTTATATTCATATCTTCTGAGCTATATCCCAGATGTATGATTCACTTAACATCCTACATAAGTAGAAAATCTTGTTTATTCCTATTTTTATGTGTGGGCTGTAGTCAGTTAGTATGGGAAAGAGGGCAGTGCAGTCCTCAGGATTGGTGGTAGTGGTTGCTGTCACAGCTGCTCATCCACCTTTGATGTCCAGTCAGTCAACTCTCACCTATGGCTCCAAGAAACTGTGCTTAGCAGCCATACCCCATTAAAACCATCTTGGCAAATAGGCTAAAGTAGGTTGAAGTTAAATGACTGGCCTCATACCTGTCAGTGGGTTAGAGGGATGTCTATCCCAAGCATGTGAAGACTTTTCTTAGTGGAAGGGGTGGATGAGAACAGTTTGTTCCAATGGCTATGAAGGTGACTGAAGCAGGTGCTGTGGAGCCCTGGGAATTGGTCAGACATTGAAAACTCCACTGAATCCTGGGACATTGCTGGTTATCCTTATTTTTGTCTTGCCACTGGGCTTGTATGATGTCTTTGGAAGAGAGAGTGAAGTTGATGACAAAGCTCAGTTCTAACTAACTTAAATCCAATTCATGTATAGTTCATGTACAAGTCAAACACAAATCAAAAACAAACTTCATTGGTCATCTTCAAAAAGAAAGGACAAACAATAACATAAAAGTGGTTTAGATTAGAACACCACTTTTTTATGCATCATTAGGGATATGGAAGAGAAGCAGAGCTGTAATCTGAAAAAGGTTGAAGTAGGTCCAAGTGTGAGGAAAGCCCATTTATGGTGGGAAGATGCATATAGAGGACATTTTCTATAGGAATAAATTAAATCCTCCCTCCTATTATTTAATAGTTTATTGGACTTTTAAATAGCATCAATCTTTCATTCATCCAGTTGTATTTAGATATGCTATTTCAGGACTCATATCTAAATACAACTGGATTTAGGCACTTTTTATAAACTGGTATCTACTCTTTTCACTCCTGTTGCTTTGATTAATTTAGCTTGCATAGCAATAGTTTCTTTCCAAAATTAATAATCAGTAAAAATAAGGATGAGCAATCAAAGGGCTGGAAGGAACTTCAAATGTTCGTTTAATCCATCCATAGTATGATTCTGAGAATCACAGTCTTTGTCTAGGATACCAGCAAGGGCACTTCCAACCTCCCCAGGCAGCAACCTATTTCATTTTTTAATAGTTCTAATTATTAGGATGTGCAGCAAGGTGGCACAGTGGATAGAATGCCAGACCTGGAATCAAGAAGACTCATATTCCTGAGCTCAAATTTGGCCTCTAGTACTGCTGTATGACTATTGCCTCAGTTCCTCATCTCCAATGGGTTGAAGAAGGAAATGACAAATCACTTCAGTCTATTTGCCAAGAAAAACCCATGAAAAGAGTTCCACTGAGTCACAAAGAGTTGGACATGACGGAAACAAATGAGCAATGATAACAAAAATTATTAGGAAGTTTTTCCTGACATCAATCATAAATTTACCTCTTTAAAACTTCCATCTATTGCCTTGAGTTTTGTTCTCTAGGACCAAATTGAACAAATCCATACCCCTTTCACTTAAGAGGTCTTCAAATACTTGCAGAAAACTACCATGTATCATATCCATTGCCCCTCCCTATCTTCCCTTCTCCTGACTAAACATTCCCAACTCCTTGGCCATTCTGGTTGTCCTTTTCTTACTCTCTCCATCTTTTTGTTGTTGTTTAGTTGTTTTTAGTTGCATTTGACTATTTGTGACCCCATTTGGGGCTTTCTTGGCAGAGATACTAGTGTAATTTACTATTTCCTTCTCCAGCTCATTTTACAGATGAGGAAGCTAAGATAAATTGAGTTAAGTGACTTGTCCAGGGTCACACTGCTTGTATCTGAGGTCAAGTTAGAACTCCAGAAGATTAGTCTTCTCTATCCAATGATCCACCTGGAGCTATTAGAAATGCTATTAGAAATGAATGCAATATATCAGCTGAGGTATGATCAGGATAAAGTCCAGCGAGACATTCACCTCCTTTAGTTTGGCTACCTAGTCCTTAGCATGGACTAGGATTGATTACTATATCACTCTTGTGTTAATCTCATTACCTTGGTTTCATATTAAATTTGAAATCAATTACCAATTGTCTCTTATGGCATTAAGAAAGACAAACACTGTCCTTGATGATGGTAATTATCTTGTGATTGGCAAGTCCCAGCTTCTCAGGGTCCATATAACTCTCTAAGAGTATGTATTGGAAAAGGTCATTTTTGCTCTGTGCAAAAAAAAAAAAAAGCCTGAAGGAAAAATCACAACGAACTCACCTTGTTAATCAACCAAGCAGTCAACAAACCTTTACACAGTCACTTCCCTCTAGAATTCACATTCTGATGGGGGAGATAACATGTCAATATGTATAAAAATATTCAAGAGTTATTAAAATTAGTTTTGGGGAACAAAAACAAGTGGGGAGGGGAATTCAGGAAAGATCTCATATAACAGGTAATATTTGAGATGAGCTTTGATGGAACTGAGGATTCTAAGAGGTGAAGATGAGGAGAGAGACACTGCTTTCCATCATAGAGGTAGCACTATCTAAAGGCCCAGAGATACGTGGTGATGGTCATGGTGGGAGAAACCACAAGAAAGCCAGACTACCTATCCTGTAGAGTGAAGGAAGAAGAGAAATTGAAAAGAGAATTTACTTTTTATAGACTTGAAAATAAGTGTTGTACTTGAAAGAGTAAGTTAAGGTTCTTTGTTGTTCAGCTATGCTTATGTCACATAATAGAATGAAATGGTGGAAAAAAAGTTTAGGGGTAGCAAGGTGGATAGCAGTGGATAGAGCACAGGCCATAGAATCAGAAGGACCTGAGTTCAAATCCAACCTCAGATTTTTACTACTTACTTGACCTTGGATAAGTCATTTAACCCTATTGCCTTGCAAACAACAAAAAATAAGAAATAAAAGTTTATTTTGAATGACTTTTATATCTTTTTTTTTTATATTTTTATACAGCCCATGTGATTTTTCTGGGTTTGAGGTAGAGGTATGGGAGTAGGGAGAGTGGGGTTGCTTTTTAGTTGAGGTGGACCTAATTGGAGTTCTCAGAAATGTAAATTCTGCTGAGTTTTGAACTGGAACAAATTCCTCTGGATCAGTTGTTAAGCATCTTCAAATGAAGGGTTGGGCACAGCAGAACTATATTCACCTGAGGAGGTTCACAGGAACAAATAGTGGGACTTAGTTTGGTCTGAACAAGTAGGAACATGTGTTCATCAAGCATTTCCCCATTTCTTCAGGAACAAGTCCAGGCTGACCTCTTTAGGTCTGCTGTAGAGCTTAATGATGCTAAGTCATTAATACAACGATTCATTATCTCTAAGGTGAACTGTTGCTGTTTTTTTTTTTTTTTTGTTTGATGGTTCCTTTACTTTTGCATTGCAAAAAATTATAATTGGTTTCTAGAGTAGCTGCCAGGGGCTTGGCATGGACTGAGATTAATCAACATACCACTCTTGTGTTAACCTCATTACTTTGGTTACACATTAAATTTAGAATCAATTACCAAAAAAAGATCATTATTTTAATTTAGAATACAGCAGGGGATAGCATCAATGCTCTTCCTAATTCCTTTCCTTGGGTGTTGCATCTCATTCCTCAGGACACATCTTTCTTTAGTATTTTCATCTCTGTTTTCTCCAACCTATGAGCCCCATTGGGTCAAATTTGGTTGATTCCTTTAGCACTGATTTGATAAAAGCTAAACCCATGTAGAGAAACTCCTAGATGGTAGCTGGCTAAATCTGGAACCAGGCTTCTATGACCCAGTGAGTTTTAGAGAAAAAATGTTGAGTGAATGGTGGGCTTATAACTTCTCCAACAGACCTCCCTTATTGACAGGCATTTCCAATGCCTGTCAGTTTCATTAGAAGGGCTTGCTGACATAATGGGGTTAAGCTGAATATCTAAGATAAATGCTGAGAAGCACCCCATTCAGCCATTAAATTGCTCTTCTTTGGTTCACAGTTTGAATTTTAATGGGGATTTAATTTCAAGTGTCAGTCATGTGCAGCACATTGTGCCCCAGGCAATACCATGAAGAAACCCAAATAATCAACAGTGGTATTACTTTACCAATTTTTTTCAGGAGAAATGACAAGCTGACCAAAATTTCAATGGTAACCTTTGATCATTTGCATTCAGATACTAGGAGTGAAGAAAGTCTAAGAAAGGCTAGGTTTCCTAGAGAGAAGCAATTTTCCTTCACCAAGATTTTTAATTGAGCTTGGAGATGGTGTTGAGTATTTTCCTCCCCAAGGAAAAAGGGAAGACAGATAATGCACTGAGTGGCATGGAAAGAAACCTTGACTTGCTTCTCTGGAGAGAGATCCAGGTCTGAAACCCATCTGTGGAGCAAGCTGACGATGCTGTTAACTTGACTCCACTGAGGATGCTAACTGTCAGTTTTCATGAAAATTCAATAAAGTCAACTCCCAGATGGATGGAGCCAGCTTCCCAATCTTGCCTAGGGCTGGCCCTGCACCTGGTCATTTCATTGTAAGGAAACAGCCTCCTGATGGTCAAATTATACCTGTAGTTATGGAAAATGGGAGGGGGGCACATCAGATAATCTGGAAATAAAGGATTCAACCCAATATGCATTTATATTTATGTATTTTCTCTGGTGCAGCCTGAGTCTTTGATTTGTATTCAATTCAGAGCAAACCTAGCAATTTGGAAGGTGTCATATTCATCAAATGCTGATATGTGACTAGATATGAATAACAAATGCTCTTGTGATCCTGGAGCCATGCTCTGAAATTCAGTTTGATCTGGTGGTATTTTATCATCAAAGCATTTATAGGCTGTACTAAGATAATAAACATTAAGACTAACCCCCCCCCCCTTCCTTCCTCCCTTTTTAGAAGAATTGCCCAACTGAGGTGGAACAGCTCTTTTGATTGCTTGGCCTAGCTAGCAAACTCCATGTTTCACCTCAAGAAGACAATTTTACTCTCTTAGGGAATAATTGTGAACAATAATACCCCCCAAGAAGCTTCCCTAGGGATGACTGAGGCATACTTAACCTAGTTTTTTTCTCATCTTTGATATCTCCTACCTCTACTAATTCTCACTGAATAATTCCTATTCCATTTCTTTTTTTTTTTTATGAACGGACTAAATAACAGGAGCCCTGATGAGGTTTTAATGATAAAAGGCATGCATACATAGGGAGTTACTAATAGGATTTGTATCAGCTTCATAAAATCATAAAACTTTGGAGATGAAAAGTACTCAGAGGTCACTTAAAATAGTTAATATTTATATAGAACTTTAAAACTTGCAGTCTCACAAACACATAAATATATTTTATTCTTCATAATCATCCTGTGACATAGATACCACAAATATTATTCATTCCAAATCTCAGACTTGAGAATCTGTTGCCAGGTCTTGTTATTTCTGCCTTCACAGCATCCCTCCTAAAGTTCCCTTCTCTTCTCCCACAAAGTTACTATCCTGGTACAGGTGCTCCTCACCTGGACTAATACAATAGTGTTCTGATTGATCTCCTTGGCACATGTTTCTTCCCACTTCAATCTAACCTCTTTCAGTTTCCTCCCATTTTCCTTAAGGAGAAGGTCTGATAATCCCCGTTCCCATTCAAATCCCAACAAACACACTATTTAACAAATTCACTTATGGGTTTGTTTGTTTTTTTCCACTAAGGGTAGGTTGTGGATTATAAATCATAAGTTTAGAACTAAAAAGGGACTTTGAAGTCAATGTAATACAATCCCTAATTTTATATTTGAGGAATTTGAGGCCTCAAGAAGATAAATTGCTCAAGATCATACAGGAAATTATGTCAAACTCTGTTGAATGATAATTTACAGAATTTAAGTAGCCCAGTGCCATTTGTAAACAGAAGAATCTAGAGGACCTTGCTATCCATATGGACTATTTCTTTGATTTAGACTTTGTGTTGACATTGTTTATGGAAATGGCAAATATTTTTGGCATGTATTTCTCCTTATTTTATGCCTTGCTTATTCTTGATATCAGAGGATCATCAAATTAATCATTACATTAGAAAATTGTACTTTCTGGAGGAGAACCTTTCCCAATTCTCCTTACTCAATCCCCACTTTCTAGTGTCTTTTTGCTGAGATTACCTGTATCTACTCTGTATTTTCCTAATTCTTTACATGTGGTCTCCTTCATGTGAGTTCTTTAAAGGGGAAAAAAGATATTTTTTGTTTTTTTCTTTCTGTAGAAAATACTAGGCACTTAATAAATGCTTGCTGACTGACAGATTGTCATGAAATTCTAATCCAGTTCTTCTTGACTTTAAGTACTTGATCCTTTATTGCAGGGTCAATCCCTCTTTTTTGCTCAATTTCCTCATTTTATGGTTATGAAAGTTGAAAAAAAACTTGCCCTATAATACAATCAATCAGTGTTACCATTTAGGTCTCCTGACTTTGGTGTTCATTTTTTAGCTTTCTATATTTTAAAAAGTGAACTATGCAATCCAATTCAGAAAAGGAAGATGAAAGAGACTGTTCTTTTATAAAATAATCCATGGACTACCCTGAGAGGACAAAAGGGGGAAAAATCACAAATGAATGAAGAATTGGGTTGACAACCTATTGAGTTAGTATATGTATATATAAAACACAAAAGATAGGAATAAATGTGGAACAAACTATTTAAGAAGGCTGGATTGCTTTGTGAAATTACACAGTGTTTATAATCCTTATCACCCCCCTCTAAAAAAAACCCAAACAAAAACCCAACAAATTTCTCCTTGAAACAGCAGCCCATATTTTTGACACCAATATTTTTCCAGTGATTCTTTATATCTGGGATCATTTAATTCCTCCAACAAATTAAAGTTTCAGAGAGCTGAAGAGCCAACAGAGATGTACATGGTGTACATGAGTAGGTTGCATCATTATACCAGGAAAGGATTTAGCAAGAAAAGTGGAGAAAAGGATATTTTTGTAGAGTTACCTAGAAATGAATGTGAAATAGTAAAATAGGCTCCAAGAATATTGAATAAAGGATTGATGTCAACATGGAGTTCTCTAATATCCCCTAATTCTATGATGTTTAACAATAGGTTTGATGAATAACAATACTGATAATAGCTAGCATGTATATCATGCTTTTAGGTCTGCAAAGTACATTGCAAATATTACCTAATTTGATCCTTACAACAACCTTGAGTGATAGGTGCTATTTTTATTCTCATTTTTCAGATGAAAGTACTGAGATAGATAATCAATAAATAATTTATCAAAGCTCACATAGTATCTGAGGTCATATTTGAACACAGGACTTTCTGATTCCAGGTCCAATGCTCTACCTACTATACTACCTAGCTAGCTATGATGAAGATATTGATATTAATTTGCAGATGACATAAAACTAAACAAGACATGTATTGATAGTATGAATTCCAAATAATTCCAACAGATTAGAACAATTATTTGATTCTAATAAGGAACTCAATAAATAAAATCATATTAATGGAGTTAAAAATATTGCTTGGACAAATATAGTCTACAACTACAAGTAGACAAAAAGTTCATAAGAAAAAGGTTTGGATAGGGGTGGCTAGGTGGCATAGTAGATAGAGCACCAGCCTTGGAGTCAGGAATACCTGGGTTCAAACCCGGTCTCAGACACTTAATAATTACCTAGCTGTGTGGCCTTGGGCAAGCCACTTAACCCCATTGCCTTGAAAAAATCTAAAAAAAAAAGGTATGGAGGCTTTGGTGGGTGGCACCCTTCTCATGGCTCTAATAATTAAGAAGCAAGGAAGTAGAGAAATAGTATTCTTTCTGTACTTTGGCTGTATCAGATCACATATGGAATACTGTCTTCAGTTCCAATTGCTAAATTTCAAGAAAGACATAACAAACTCCACAAAGTAAAAGGTCCTGCTCTAATTTTTCATTGTTGTGTGAAGGTCATGGTATAAAGAATGTAAACTGGTATAGTGGATTGGATTTATATTCAGATTGGATTATACATCTGAAGTGCCTTTTAACAGATTTTCTATGAACATACTTTGGAGAATGAAAACTATTATGAATCATTTTTTAATATGCTCTCTTTAAAGTTCCAGTGGACCATTCATACGATAATGTCCATCAGGCAGTTGAAAATGTTAAACTATAATCAGGAAACTTGCCATATGGCTGAATACTTGTTATCTATAAACTTCCCCACTCCCCAAACCACACAAAGAATTCATCATGTATGAGATCTAGAGCAATTATAGCTGAAGTCAAGAGATAAGAAGATAGAACTTGTGCACAGGGTAAAAACCTCCAGAAGTAACACTGCAGAACTTTAATAATTAAAACTATTATTCAGTGTCCAAACTCCTAATTACTCATCAATGAGAGCTATCTCAAATACAATGAGCTCAATCAGATTTGTTGGTTTGTAATAGGTTCCAACTGCAGGAATTCCTCCTGATATAGGCTCTATATGAAACTAGACATAGTTCATCATCTCATACCATATTATTGAGGTAAGCTCAAAACTGGTTCATAATCTGTAAATAAAGGTTGATTTCATAAGCAAATTAATGGAGTATGGAAGAAATTACCTGTCAGATCTAAGGTTTGGGGAAGAATTCATGACCAAACAGGAGACAGAGAGCTTCACGGGACATAAAATAGATAATTTTGATCACATAATATTAATTTATCATTTTTTTGGCAAAAACTAAACCAAATTAAAATAAGAAAAAAACAAGGGGGGTGGAGCTAGGTGGATACAGCCCTGGTCCTGGAGTCAGGAGGACCTTGAGTTCAAATCTGCCCTCAGATGCTTAACAATTACCTAGCTGTGTGGCCTTGGGCAAGCCACTTAACCCCACTGCCTTGCAAAAACTAAAGAAAAAAAACAACAGGAATCTGGGGGGAAAAATATTTGGAGAAAAATTTTTTGATAAAAGTTTCATTTCAAAAATATATAGAGAATTGAGTCAAATTTACCCGAATAAGAGTCATCCTGCAATTGATAAATATTGAAAACATATGAATAGGCAGTGTTCAGAGGAAAAAATCAAAGTTTAAAAAACCAAATGAAAAAGTGCTCTAAAGGTCTAATGGAGAAATGCAAATCAAGACAACCCTGAGTTGTTTTCCTGTGCATCAACTTGGCTAAGACAACTGAGAAGGAAAATGACAAGTGTTGAAGGGAAAATAGCATTGTTGGTGGAAGTATAAACTAGTCCAATCATTCCGGAAAGCAATTTGGAACTATGCCAAAAAACCTATAAAACTGGTCCAGTAACACTGCCAGTAGGTCTATACCCAAAGAGATCAAAGAAAGAAAGAAGAAAAGGGCCCATATATACAAGAATCTTTATAGCAGCTTTTTGTGTGGTAGCAAAGAATCTGAAACTGTTAGGTTACCCATCAACTGGGGAATGACTGACCAAGTTATGCTATATGAGAATGATGGAATATTAGTTTGTGGTAAGAAATGATGAGGGGGATAGTTTCAGAAAATCTGGGAAGATTTATACGAACTTATGCAAAGTAAAAGGAGCAGAACCTGGTGAACAATTTACACAGAAATACTAATATTGTAATCTATAAGATTTAGCAACTCTGATGAACACTTTAATCCTTCAACTGATCCGAAGGACACAGGGAGAAACATGTCATCCACCTCTGGGAAGAGAGAGAATTGGTGGTCTCAGAATGCAGATTAAAGCATATTTTTTTCTGTTTATTTTTTCTTATCCCCCTTTTTTGCTTGGAAAATGATTAATGAAGAAATTTGTTTTGCATATCTATCCATATTTTTCATGAATTTTATTTTTTTGTGCCTTCTCAATGAGTGGAGGTAGGGGAGAGGAAGAGAATTGGAACTGTAAATAAAATTGAATTAAAAATAAAAGATATAGTAGAAATGTTCTGTTAAAACAAAGTATTATATAATTCTGTGAATATGAGAATTTAGCAGTATTTCCATATTTAAAATATAAAGGAAAAGACCATTGTATTTGAGAATAGTGTCAGTGAATGGAAATAATGGAAGCCAGATTAGAGGTAATTTAGAAGGTGGTAAGGAAATGTAAGCAGCGAGCATACGCAAACACTTTAGCAGTGAAAGGGCAGAGAGAAGCTTGAGATTTTTTTAAGGAAAAGTTAACATGGGAAGTGTTACTTTCCCACCACCTACCTTTTTACACCCTTCATATATCTTCTGACTAACTTTTTACCTCATTAAATCTTTAAATTGCTTTTGAATATACTTCCATTCATTTCATCTCATAATCCTTCACTAAAAATAGTACTAAAGTAAAGCTCTAATACATGTGAATATGTGACTTTTCAATCAACAAGTACTATGCTAATCATTGGGGACACAAAGCAAGATAAAAAATGTCCCTAGCCCCAAAGTAGGGACTAAAGGAGGAGACAACATGTAAATACATAAAGTAGAAAATAGATGGAAAGTAACTGGAGAGGGAAAGACACTAACAGCTATGGTGACTGTGAAGGATTTTCTGCTGAAGATGTTTGAACCCAGTCATAAACTAAGTCAGGGATTCTGGGCAATAGGACTAGAGAGTAGGTCAGAATAGGTATATTGTGGATTGAATTGAGGGAAGTAAATTGTTAGAAATCTGAAATGGAAAAAGACCAGGTTATAAAAAGTTTTTGATATTAAACAACTTAATATTTTATTCTATAACTAATGGGGAACCATTGATCTTTATTTGGAAGTGACATGGTCTGACCTACATCTTAGGAAATTTACTTTGGCAGCTGAGTGGCCTATGGTCTGAAGTGTAGAAAAATGAAGCAGAGCGGACAATTAGAAAATCAGGGTGAGGAGTGATAAAGCTTAGATGTAGGCGGTGGCTGATTGAGTTGATAAAAGAGGGGTGGTTATGAGAAAGTGGAAGCAATAGGATTTGGTAACTAATTGGACATATGGGATGAGTGAGAGTGAGAAATTGAGGATAACCCCAAACAATGTTAACCACTAAAATTCACATTTCTCTGGGATTTGCTTTGGAACAGTGAAAGCATTTTAAAAATGGAAAGATAAGGCAAAATTAAGGCAGATTTAAACATATCAATTCTCATAATTTCTTTCCCTTTTGAATAATTTATAGATAATTTGGTTAAGAAGGGTCTGGGTGGGGATGGGGGTGGTGGAACCAAGATGGAAGCATGAAGGCAGGAATTCTGAGAAACTCCCCCAAAACTCCAAAAGCTGTAGAATTATGACTCTAATAAAATTTTAGAGGGGCAGAAACCACAGAAAGACTGAGTGAAACAATTTCCCATCCAAGACAACTTGGTAGATCCATGGGAAAGGACTGTTTCACCAGAATTGGGGGCTGGAAAAAACCATAGTGCAATCCAGGCTGCACCCATGCTGTGCTGGAGCAAAGCAGCTCCAGCCTTCAGGGAAGAGCCCACAGGGCATCTGGGTCCCTGGTAGTGCCTGGGTCTGTGGTTGTGGGAGTGGTTTCCAGACCTCTTCTAAACCTCCAGGGTTTACCTGGAAGGCATGGAGGATCAGCCAGAGAAATCTGCCACAGAGCTTGGCCTTAGGGTAGCAGCAGGAACCTCACCTGGCAGCTGCTTCCAGAGCACTTAGTCCATAGACTGTAAGATGGTGGGGAGAGAGTATAGAAGTCTCTCTCTCTCTCTCTCTCTCTCTCTCTCTCTCTCTCTCTCTCTCTCTCTCTCTCTCTCTCTCTCTCTCTCTCTCTCTCTGCTATTCCTGGAACAGGACTCTACTGTTTGCTCATGCTCAGATCCAGGTCACAATCTAGGGACCCTACTACCATAGTGGAGAAGGGTCCCTCCTCACAGCTCCAGGGAAGAGGGGAGTGCCTGTGTCCATCCACAGACCAGAGCACAGACAGGAGAATAGTCAGAGCCTCACATAAGACCTTGGAGGAATTAAGGTTCCCTGGGGGAGTGTCCCTCAACCCCCCTAAAGCTTTGGAAGTGCAGTAAATCAGTCATAGGCTGAGGAAATGAGCAAACAATAGAAAAAGAAGAATCTGACCATAGAAAATTACTTTGGTCCCATGGAGACTCAAAATACAAACTCAGAAGATGATAAAGTCAAAGTTTCTGTGTCCAAAGCCTCCAAGAATAATATGAAATGGTTTTAGGCTGTGGAAGAGCTCAGAAAAGAATTTGAAAAGCAAGAAAGGGAGGTAGAGGAAAAATTGGGAAGAGAAATGAGAGCGATGCAGGTAAATCATGAAAACTAAATCAGCAACTTGATGAAGGAGATATAAATTAATACTGAAGAAAACAATGTTAAAACTAGCTTAGATCAAATGGAAAAAGCAGTCTAAAAGACAAATGTGGAGAAGAATGCCTTTAAAAAGTAGAATTATTCAGTTGGAAAAGGAGATAAAAAAGCTCTGAAGAAAACAACTCCTTCAAATGTAGAATGGAGCTAAAGGAAGCTGATGACTTTGTGAGAAATCAAGAAACAATAAAACAAAACCAAAAGAATGAAAAACTAGAAGAAAATGTGAAATATCTCATTGGAAAAACAACTGATCTAGAAAACAGATCTAGAAGAGATAATTTAAAAATTACTGGGCTACCTGAAAGTCATGACCAGGAAAAGAGCCTAGACTTCATTTTTCAAGAAAGAATCCAACAAAACTGCCCTGAGATCCTAGATGCAGAGGGTAAAATAGAAATTGAGGGAATTCACCAATCACCTCCTGAAAGAGATCCCCTCCAAAAAAAAACTTCCAGGAATATTATAGCCAAATTCCAAAACTCTACAATACTGAAAATAGTCAAAAAGAAACAATTCAACTACCATGGCACTATAGTCAGAATTACACAGGATTTGACAGCATCTACATTAAGAACTCATAGGACTTGGAATATGATATTCTGAAAGTCAGAAGAGCTTGGATAACAACCAAGAATCACCTATTCAGCAAAACTGAACATCCTCTTTCAGGGGAAAATATGAACTTTCCATGAAACGGGGGCCTTTCAAACTTTCCTGTTGAAACAACCAAATTTTAACTGAAAGTTTGATCTCTAAGAATGAGACTCAGGGGAAGCATAGAGAGGGTGGAAAGGAAGAGGAAATTGTGAGGGATTTAATGATATTGAACTGTGTGTATTCTTGCATGGGATTACTCACATGAACCTTCTCATAAGAACGGTTAGAAGTAGCATATATAGACAAGGCATAGGAGAGAGCTGAATATAACGGAATAATTTAGTATAAAGATGGAGTCAATAGATGATAAAGGAAAGTACTGGGAGAAAGGGAAAGGAGAGGTAGAATGGGCTAAGATGTTTCTCAAAAAAGAGTCAAGAAAAAAACTTTTGCAGTGGAGTGAAAGGAGAGAAAGTGAGGGAGAATGAGTGAGCCTTCATTCTCTTCGGTTGTGGCTCAGAGAGGAAATAACAAACACACTCAAGAGGGGTATAGAAATCTATCTTACCTTAGAGGAAAAAGGAGAGGAAAGGGATGGGAGAAGGGGGACAGGGGGAGGGCAGGAGTAGGTGATAGAAGAGAGGGAAGATTATGGGAGAAGGTAGTCAGATACAACACACTTCTGAGGAGGGACAGGGTGAAACAAGAGAGTAGAATAAATGGGAGTGGGGGAGGACTAGAATGGAGGGAAATACAGTTAACAATAGCAACTGTGGGGAAAATATTCGAGCAACTTTCTCCTATGGATTTATGTAAATAATGCAACCTATCCTAGAGACAGAGCTGATGACAGAGCTGTATCTGGACACAGAATGAAATAGACTTTTTTTTCTCTCACTTCATTCATCTTGAGAGAAATCCTTTTTTGGGGGGGAGAGGGGCAATTATATTTACTTTCACAATAAAATTATTATAATAATATGAAAATAAACAAATAAATCATTAAATTTTGGACATAAATCATTAAATATTGGAAAAAAGAAGGATCTCTCTGAAAGTTCATTAAGGACTCCATAATGTCTATAGGATAGGAAAATTATAAATTCTTATAAAATGTTTGTTGATTCATTTATTATAATATATAAGACATTTTAAAAGGTGAAATGGTTCATAATGCTAAATATAAAGTTAATTAATAATAAAAATGAATTTATTTTTATTAACACATAGTTTTATAGATGTTCTTTTAAGAGACCAAACAGTATTATTGTAAACTGTTGAAACTGGAGGGTGTTGGATGACCTATATCAATAACAGAAGAAGAGGAAGTAGGCATAATGGAACTTAATCCAGTATAGTCTCAGGGTCAGTTTTCCACAGTCAAATTTTAATGGAATGAATTAAACTTCTTTTTAATGGATTATTTCAGTAGCAAATGATAGGATCCTATCCAGGAGTCTGTTGGTAAATATTTAATATTTCCCCATCTCTCATTATATATTTTGGTACTTTTCAAGCAAGAAGGACAATAGCCAATCAACACACACACAAATTCTCTCCTGGATAACTGCCTTGTCATGGTGGAGGGGGTTATAGACAGATTATAGTGGAAGTCTGATAAAAGGTGATCCATGGGAGAAGAAAATGGCAAATCACTCCAATATTTTTGCCAAGAATGGTGTTACCCATGAATAGTGGTAAAATGATGTAAATGATGACATTGGAACATGAACTCCTCATATCAGTAGGTATTCCATATAGAGAAGAGTAGAGGACAACTACAATTAGATCCAGTAGTAATGAAGCTACTGGGCCAAAGTTGAAAGAAGGTTCAAACTCAGATGCAAATGGTGAGAAAAGGAAAATCTGATAATATAAAGATTAGTATTGCATCAGAAATGGGAATCTATGAACCAAAGTAGCTAGATGAAGAGAAACAGCTGATGGAAAGATTAATCATCAGCATCTTGGCTCACTCATTCCCCCTTACCTTCCCCCCTTCCAGTCCATTGCAAAATTTTTTTCTTGACTCTATAAATGAAATGGAAATGGGTGAGTTTAATTCAGGTAATGATTACACATAGGCATGAAGTAGTTTTCATAGTCAACAAAAAGGTGAGAAAAGCAGTACTGGGGCATAATTTCAAAAATGACAGAATAAAATATATTTGAATACAAGGCAAATCTTTCAACAGCACAGTGATATAAGTCTATGCTCTAACCACTGATATCAAAGAGGCCAAAGCTGATTGATTCTATGAAGACCTAAAGTATCATCTAGAAATAACACCAAAAAAAGGGGTCAGATTCATCATGCATGTATGTATGCAGGGTATATTTTTTAAGTATAATCTGCATTGTTAACACTTTACCCATTATTTTCTTAAGACAATCAATGAAGCAAGAAATCTAGTTTTACTTTGTAGTATTTGTTAATTTCTGAGGTGAAAATGCTCAACTGAAAATTTAACAGTCTTTGGAAATTCCCTCATGAGTTGGCTCCAACATACCACTGATTCCCATCTCATTTTCATTCTTCCCATTACTCTTCTCCATCCCACTCCCTTTGATTTTTTTTTAAAACATGGCCATATCTTGAATGTAATAAACTTGAAATGAAACCTGAAACTTGAATAAAAGACAAATCAAAATGAATTTTGAGACTTCATCAAAGATATAAGATAAGAGGAAGTATGACTTTGAGTTGGCTTTAGCAGCACCATTTTGATAGCAGATAAGAATAAATTTCCTAAAGGACTGGGTATTCCATGATTCAAAGCTTATACAGTTAGAGAAAATCATGATGTCAGAAAGATTGAAATGATAAGTAAACCAAAGAGCAAGCAAAGCTATACATGCTACTCAAAATTATTGACACAAAGTTGTATCAAAGATGTAGTTTAGAAGTTTATTCTTAACTTTTCCAAGCTTCAATTTCCACATGTATCTGAGAGGAAAAGCAAAGTAGGCTAATAATGTAAGGAGAATGAGAGAAAGAAGATAGGATATCACCTAAGTGGTAACCTCCAAGATAAAAAAGAAAATCAAAAGAAGCCCTATAGGGCCTTAGCTGGATCTATAGGTGATAGAGAAAAATCACAAAAGAATAAGAAGGTATGGAAAAGTTATGAATTGCATTTAATGAAGGGAATGGAAAGAATCCTGGATTTGGAACCAAAAGACCTTGGTTCTGCTATTTGCTTCTACTAACACTGCCTTCTTTTAAACTCCTATTTGTGAGTTGTTTTCCCCTATTAGACTTTAAAGTCCTTGAGGGCAGGCAGTGTTTTTCTTTTTCCTTATATTTATAACTGCTGTGCCTAGCACAGAACCTAACCCATGGTAAGGATTTAATAAATGCTTAATTGATTTAACTAAGTGACTGATATAAGCTTAAACAAATTACTTAAACTTTCCAGGACTCAGTTTCCTGATGTGCATAATTGGATGGGGGAATTTATGTACAAAACTTCTAAGGTCTATTCAAAATCTATGATATTATAATCACACCCAGAGATAAAATCTAGATTCCAAAACAAATATCATCATATATGAGTGGACCTCTTCACATGTAAACAGTAGATGGTGCTATTGACTAGTCAGAAACTCCTTTAGGCAAATGAGTTTTTTGAAGCTACTCTAATAATAATCAATAAACATTTATTAGGCACCATTAAACATATAATTTAAAACCATAGTTTGAGGTACCAATCACTCAATTAACAATTAAGTATTTATTGAATACCTATTAGAGACCAGAGGTAAATAAAATGAATGGGAGGTAAATTTTGTTGTTAATCAGTTGTTTTCACTCCTCTTTGTGACCCCATTGGGGGTTTCTTAGCAAAGGTACCAGAATGATTTGCCATTTCCTTCTCCAATTCATTTTATAGAGGAGGAAATTGAGACAAACAGGGTTAAACTATTTGCTTAGGCTCACCCAGCTAGTAAGTGTCTGCTGCCTTGACCTCTGATGAAGGCATGTCGTGCAGGGTGGTCCTGTGTCACTATTTCCTGTGCCACATAATCAGTTCCAAAGTTATTAAGAGAGACTTTAAGAGTGTCTTTGTATTGCTTTTTCTAACTACCATGTATGAATTCTCTTTAGGCATTTGAACAACATGGACAGTCCATCAGAGCTACAGTTTTTGTAGTAGAGATTGAAGATGGAAGGTTTAGAGGTAATAGGGAGCCACTGGAGCTCATTCAGTTAGAATGAAGTGGAATATCATGTTTATATATTAGACTTTAGGAAAGTTACCTTGGCAGCTGAGTAGAGAAGGGATTGGAGTTGAAAGAGACTTGAGGTAGGGAAACCAGTTAGAAGACTGATCCAGAAGGGAGTCCAGAAGGGAGAAAACTACCAGAGAAATAGCTGCATTGAAGAGATTATGAAAGTAAAAATTATAAGAAATGACAGTAGATTGACAATATGATATGACTGAAGGTAAGAATGACTGAGATTGTAGCACAGTGACTAGAAGGATAGTGATGTCATTAAAAGCAATTAGGAAGTTTGAAAGAGGGGAGAGTTTGAGGGAAAGATAATTCGTGGGTTTTTTTTGGACATATTGAATTTGAGATGCTATAAGGCATCCAGTTGGAGATATCTAAGATGCAGATGGTAATGAATGACTGGTACTCAGGAAAGACTATGACTACAAATATATATACATAAATATATACCTATAGATATCTATATCTATATCGATAGATATAGATAGATCTGAGAATCATCTGCATAGAGATGATTATTGAACTTATTCAAGTTGATAAGACCTCTAAGTAAGAGTAAAAGGGAAAAGAGAAGAGGGTCTAGGGATTTTGAGATATCAGACTTTAAAGGGTTCAAAGAAAGGATAAAGTAGCCCAATAAATAGGAAGTCCAAGCTTTCAACAACCAAATTAAAAAGAAACAAAGAAAAAGAATTCACACGTATGTGTGTACATACATATAGAGAAAGGTCTATATATTATGTCTGAAGGGGGTGATAGTGATGTGAATATACAGAAAGCTCATTAATCAACTTAGATCCTAAAAAGACATATACAGAAGATAGAAGCTAAGGCAAGTAATTGAGGATAAATACAAAATTATTGCATGGTACTTTACGAATAGTCTCAAAAGCATTAAAACCATGAATGAGTTATATTAGTTAAAAGAGAAAAAATAATGGTAGGACAATGATTTCCAATGACTGAAAAAAGTACAACTGCTCAATATTTATTTTGTTTTCTCTGACATGGAGAAGTGGCTAAGGTAATGGAAAAATAACTACGGTAGAATTAACACTGCAATTTTATATATAAAACATTTAAAAATGAGGGATATTAATTTATTTGTAAATGTTGTGGACCCTATTGGCCATCTGATGAAATTTGTAGCTTCCTCTTCAGAATAATATTTTTAAACAAATTAGACAAAATACAGGAGATTACAAAGGAAATCAATTATATTGAAATTCATTTATCAAAATATTAAAACCAAACAAACAAGGTTATAGACTTCAGGTTAAGAAGATAGATTTAGATCATATCTAAAGATTAGTCTATTTGATGTTAACTTAGAGAGTGAAGTGGGTCTGTGCTTGGTCTTTAATAATTAAGCATTTTTATCAGTGACTTGGATAAAGTCTCAAATTTGTAGATGATTCAAAGCTGGAAATAATAACTAATGCATGAATGATAAAGTTCAGATTAAAACAACTCTTAACAGCTTAGAACATTTAGCCACAATCTAATAAAGGATAAAATACAGACAATTCCTTTTTTTTAGAGGTTTGTTTTAATTTAATGAAGCCCTTAGTTTAGGGGTTTAGTCAGATGAGTATGATCTATTTTCAAACTGTAAACTACATCTATTTTCATCAACCTTTGTAAACTTGATTTCTTCATGAAGTATTTCTCGACTAAGCTATTAATTGCTTTTACCACTTTAAGCATGTCAATATACCTCTGAAATTTTAGTCTCTACAACTGTAGTTGGTTATATCACTGGTGAGTTTTGTGATCTTAATACCACCACCCCTTTAGCATTCAAGCTTTTTCAGAGAAAACTCTGTTTTCCCTCCTGCTTTCAAGTCCAATCAAATCAAGTCAAGACTTTATTAAATACCTCCCATGTGTCAGGCACAAAACTGATTAGAATGGGGCAGCTAGGTGGCATAGTGGATAAAAGCACCGGCCCTGGAGTCAGGAGTAACTGGGTTCAAATCTGGTCTCAGACACTTCATAATTACCTAGCTGTGTGGCCTTGGGCAAGCCACTTAACCCCATTTGCCTTGCAAAAAACTTAAACAACCAACCCCCACCCAAAAAAAAAAACTGATCAGAAGCACCATTTGGAAAACAGAATTTCTAATTTATGTTCTACTATTCTTTTTTGGAATGTTTCACTTAGCCAGGGGAAGAGTTCAAACAATAGAGTTTGAATTGGGGAAGGGAGGAAGTCCTAATTTTGGTCAACATGTACTAGTCCATGCTGCTTGGCAAACATCCACTTTATCAAGCTATATAACTTGGCATGGTTGAAGGGATAGACAGTTTGACCATGAATCCAGGAAGGACTAGGTTCTAGCCTTGCCTCTGATATATATTTGACTGCGACCTAGGAGAGTTACTTAAGTTCTCCGAAACCAACACAAATCGAGAAAAGGGCTTTATAGTGGAGGTTTCCTCACTGGGAGTTTCCTTACCCAGGAAAATCACAGATTCAATTCCTATTTAAGACTGCAGAGAATAGATAGTATTGTGTGAAGTCATTCATTCCTGGGTAAAGGCTAGACCTCTAAACATAAGATTTGCTACTTCTATATTGGCCCTGAGAAGGAGGCAGTATGGTGAAGTAAAAAGAAAGGATATGCAAAGGTAATTTACAAATGAGGAGATCAAAGCAATCCACAGTCATATGAAAAATTGCTCTAAATCATTAATTATTAGAGAAATGCAAATTAAGGCTACTCTGAGGTACCACCTCACACCTCTCAGAGTGGCCAATATGACCAGAAAGGATAATGATCATTGTTGGAAGGGATGTGGGAAATCTGGGACACTATTACATTGTTGGTGGAGCTATGAACTCATCCAACCTTTCTGGAGAGAAATTTAGAACTACACCCAGGGCAACAAAGATATACATATCCCTGGGGTCTATACCCTGAAGAGATGATGAAAAAGGGTAAAAACATCACTTATACAAAAATATTCATAGCAGCCCTGTTTGTGGTGGCAAAGAATTGGAAATCAAGTAAACATCCTTCAGTTGGGGAATGGCTTAACAAACTGTGGTATATGTATGTCATGGAACATTATTGTTCTATTAGAAACCAGGAAGGATGGGAATTCAGGGAAGGCTGGAGGGATTTGCATGAACTGATGCTGAGTGAGATGAGCAGAACCAGAAAAACACTCTACAACCTAACAGCAACATGAGGACAATGATCAACCTTGATGAACTCGCTCATTCCATCAGTGCAACAATCAGAGAAAATTTGGGGCTATCTGCAAAGGAGAGTACCATCTGTATTCATAGAAACAACTGTGGAGTTTGAACAAAGACCAAGGACTATTACCTTAAATTTAGGAAAAAAACTGATATCTTATTGTCTGATCTTGCTGTCTCTTATACTTTATGTTTCTTCCTTTTCTCTCTTATCACATTCAATTTGGATCAATGTATATCATGGAAACAATGTAAAGACTGACAAATTGGGTGGGGAAAGGGAACTAAGATTAGGGGAAAAATTGGAAAATGCAAAATAAATAAAATCTTTAAAAAAAGTATATTAGAGGTGGAGCAGATAGAGCACCAGCCCTGGAGTCAGAAGGATCTGAGTTCAAATCCATTCTTGGGCATATAACAATTACCTAGCTGCGTGAACTTGGACAAGTCACTTAACCCCACTGCCTTGTAAAAACTAAAAAAAAATAAAGCATATTAGATACTCCTTTCTCAGAATGGAAAAATTGACAAATAGTTTTGGAAAAGAGTACAATCTTAGGGTAAAAGGAGTGATGTGGGAATTAGTAATTAGAACTAATATTTATACAATGTTAGTTTTGTGCCAAATACTCTAGTAAACACTTTACAAATATTATCTCATTTTATCTTCATAGAAACTCTGGGAAATAAGTGTTATTATTATCCCCATTTTTCAGATGAGGAAACTGAGGCAAACAAAGGTTATGTGACTTGCCCAGGGTAACAGAGCTAGTAAGTATCTAAGGCTGGATTTGAATTCAAGTCTTCCTGGCTGGAGTTCTAACATTCTATCCACTGTGCAAACTAGCACCCAAATATCTTTTAGAACTCTCTCATTGCTATAAACAAAGCAGCTTATAACTTCTTGAATTGCCTTAATAATAATTTTATCCTTCAAAAGATAGAGGAATAAACAAGGGCAATTTCCATTTTAAACTGATTCTTATAAATAGGATGGTACTGATCCCTGGTGTAGAATTGATGGAAACCTTGAGGCGTAGTTGCCATTTTCTCCTAGAGTTTGGATAGAGAGGGAAAAGAAATGTCATAGACAATAGATTTTTTTGAAAATCATGTTTCACAGGACTCAGAGGACAGATAAGTAGGATCCTATAGATTAAAATCCTACGGGAAAGTCAGTCTAGGAGGAATAGAAGATATCTAAGAATGAAGATTGGAAGAAATAATTCCAAGGAGGAGAAAAAAAAAGGGAAATAGTTTGAAGAGACAAATATAGAAACATAGGGAGTTAACCAATCATCTTATGCTTAAAAGTATATGTATATAAGTTGGAAGCAAGGTCAGGGAATAAGAGATGAAAAAAATCCTGTAAAAATAGCAGCTCCACTAAAATTCAGAATAAGCTTGGCAAGGAAAACTAACGGTTATGAAATGGAAAATTTATTTTCTTTCTAGATACACTAGGAAAAAAGTAGGATCAAAATAAGGATTGAACCTTTGCTTGATTTGGCTAGGTCTATGATAACTGACCACAGAGAAAGAAGGCACAGCTGTTCATTCTCATTTTGCTTCTGTTTTCTCTGCCAAGAAGATGACCTTTGCTCTGAAAATGACAGAACAAAAATGGCTAACAGGAAGTTAATACCCATGAAAATTAAGAGAGTATATAGGAGCCCTAGATGAATTCAAATCACCTGGATCAGATGAATTACATTTTCAGTTGTGGAAACCCAACAGATGTGGCTGTGAACCATTGTCAGTTTTGAAACTTTGGAAAACAGGGAGGGTACCACTAAATTGGGCAAATGACTCAATTTAAAAAAATAGAGATCAGATTCAGAAATATATCATTCAATGAATTTGACTTTGAAAATTCTAGGACAAATCTTTAAAGAAGTGGTTGGTGAGCACAATAGAACACAAGCCTAGGGTAGAGGTGGTGAAGTGGGAATTCAATTAATAAAAAGAGCTAACATTTATATAGTGTTTACTTTGCCAGACACCGTGCTAAGCACTTTAGAATTATTATCTCATCTGACCTTCACAACAACCCAGAGGTAGGTGCTACTATTAGAAAGGGAAATAATGACTTTAAGAACAGGTTATATCAGACTAACCTTGTTTTCTTTTCTGACAGGGTAACTAAGCTACCACATGAACCAAAAATTTAGCCAACATTTGCTTAGGATTCTTATTCTATTATTGGAGAAGATTGAGAGATAAAGTTTAGATGACAGTGGAATTAAACATATGCAGAACTGGATGATTAATTAGACTCAAAGAGTAGTCATTAATGGTTTGATGTCATCTTTTCCTGAAAGTCTCCAGTAGAGTGCCCTAGGGATCTGTGCTTGGCCCTGTGCTGTTTAATATTTTACTAGTCACTCGGATAAACAGGGCATGCTCATCAAATTTGCAGATAATACAAAGCTGGGTAGCTAATAAAGAAGACAGTCAAGATCTCAAAGTGCCTTGATGGTCTACAGCATTGACCTTCTCGTTAGGAAGTTAAACTTTAAGAGGAATAAATGTTAAATCTTACATTTGAGAAAGAAAAGTCAACTTCACAAGTTCAAGATAAGGGAGGCATTTGAAAATGATCTTGAGATTTTATTGGACACAATCTTACTGCAGGTGAGTAGTGAGTTGTGTGACCAGAAAAACTAATGCTATCTTTGGCTGCATTGAGAGAAGTGCAGTTTTCAGGGATAAGGAGGTAACAATCCCTCTTTATTCTGATCTCATCAGAACTCATCTGAATTATTGTGTTTAGGAAGACACTGGTGAGTTGCATCAAGTTCAGAAAAGAAGAACCAAAATTTTGAGGAGTCTTGAATTCATGAAGAGGAGATGAAAGACTTGGGCTTAGCCTGTAGGAGAAAAGATCAGTGTGATGTTGAAGTGAATGGAGTGCCTGGAGTCAGGATGACCTTTGTTGAAATCTGGCAGCAGATACTTACTAACTGTATGAACTTGGGCAAGTCATTTAACTCTTTTTTTTGTCTCAGTTGACTCATGCATAAAATGAGCTGGTATTTTTGCCAAGAAAATTCCAAATGGACTCATCAGACAGATCTGAACAACAACAAATTTTTGAATGTGAAGACTACTAGGTAGAGGGAAAAATAGTTTTGTTTGACCTCAGCTGGGGAATCATGGGTGGAAGCTACAAAGGGGAAAATTTAATCAACTAGTCAACATCTAAGAGGTCAGTTTCACTGGAGAGAAGAGTCCATATTGGGGGGGGGGGTAAGATATAAGAAGACTGGAAGTAAGAAGGAAGGGGTTAGCTCCTAAAGCTTGATGTCAGGGGAAAAAAATCCTAACAATTAGTGTTATCTAAAAGTGGAACAATTTGCTTAGAGAAATGGTAGATTCTCCATTGTTGGAAGTATTCAAAAGGGACTGAATGACTACTTGTCAGATACATTATATTGGCTATTCCTTTTGAGCGTTATTTAAATAAGATGGAGGCTCTTTAAATGTTTAAATTCTGAAATATTATGATTTTCATTCTAACTCTTCCATTGACCTATTTTGTGACCTTGTACAACTCACTTCACATTTCATGGCCCTAGTTCTCTTATTTGGAAAACTGAAGAGCTACAGTGGTTGATATTAAAAGGTCCTACAGGTAAAGAAAGGATAAAATTGACCTGTTCCTGAGACCAGTGCCAGTTAGATCACTAGTCAGACGATGTTTCCTGAGTGCCTAGGAAAGCTTTCCAAGACTGCTATTCTTTATTCTCTTTAAGTATTTGGCAAAAGAAACAATTCATTTCACAAAGGAGAAAGTAAAACAATTGGTTATGACAGACACCAGAAATGAGAAATTTAACTTGTTTAAAAAAATAAGACAGTAATTGCCTCTCTTTGTATCTGAACAGATTAATTTTCATATTCACCCCCTCTGTGTGTATTTAATATTTGTGAGTATATATGCTGGCATGATATGACTCATTCCACTTTTAAAAGGGAAAAAAAGGAATGATTTTTGTCTCTGACTTCAGGATAGCAGTAGGGCCTTAAGTATGTAGAATTTCCTACCTCCATTGCTAAGTTGTTTACTATGAAATGTTAAGGAACTATCCCTTTCTTATTTTACTTGGAATAGTGGTTCTCTCTCTCATAAGTGTGCCTCATGTCAATTCTTCTTTTCTGAGGGCTTAGAGTCATCTTTTTTTTTTTTTTTTTTTTTAGGTTTTTTCAGGGCAAATGAGCTTAAGTGGCTTGCCCAAGGCCACACAGCTAGGTAATTATTAAGTGTCTGAGACCAGATTTGAACCCAGGTACTCCTGACTCCAGGGCCAGTGCTCTATCCACTGCGCCACCTAGCCGCCCCAATAGTTTTTCATAAGAATAATTCAATAAAGTAGAAAATAAATAATGTAATTTCATTTTTCTTTTGTTAATATTAAAACATTCTATAAATATGAACTATTTTAATATATTGAGACAGTTTTATGTAGCATATTGCTCATTGGATTTGGTGTCAGAAAGATCTGTATCCAAATAGTACCTCAGATACTTACTAGTTATGTGACTGTGGCTGTGTGTCTTTGTATCATTTGTAAAATGAGAATAAAGGTATCTAATCCCCCATAGGGGTAATGAAAGGTATTTAAAGTGCTTTGCAAACCTGAAATACCAGTTACCCCTTTTCTTAGTCAAAGAGAAAATTCCAATCCTTTTTCTGTCTAAATGGGAAGACTGAGATCCAGAGAAGTAAGATACTTTGCAAACCTCAAAACATCATATCATTATGAGTTTTTTCTTCTTGACTAAAATCCCAAAGATAAATTAATAATAGATGGATCTCTCAGTCAGTACTAGAACTTGAGCCCTCTGCCTCCCTAGTCAGTGAAGTTTCTACTAAATCATGTTTATTCTCTAGTTTGGAGGTTTGTCAAAATTACCATCTTTCATTGTATTACCAATTAATTTTAGTCTATTTTGACCTGTTGCATTTTTTTGTTAGTGTTTGGACCTGATTTTCAATATCTTCAAAATTTATTTTCCCCTTCCTACACTTAAAGCAAGCTTTTTTGGACATAAAGACCTCAAAGTCCTTTCCAAGGACCAGTTTACTAATTACAGAGGGGTTCATTATAAGTAGATTGAGTATTTGGTGATGAATTTCCTGATCTTGATTTCTCATGAATGGTCACAGTTTGACCTCCAGTCTTGCATGGTCTCCTTATGCTTCTGCAGTAATGATGGTAGAAAAGAGGGCAGAGGGTACTAAGAAACACACAACTTTTAGACCTTCTATAAAAACATTAATTTAGTTGCTGGTGATAAGATCCTTACTCAATAGCCAATGAATAGACTTGATCATGAAGGTACTCATCAAATCAAACTTGACATTTCCCATCTAAATGAACCAGAACACAAGAGCAAATTGTAGTAAAATAGACAATGCAAAGTACAATAGAGATACATGGTGGACTTAGTGAAATTCATTACAATCAAAGAATTCCATTGGAGAAATGTCATAAATGTCATAAAATGTCATAAAAAAGGCTGGCCATGTCATGAGAGAGAGGGATATCCAGTGGAAATCTACTTATAATGTGCTCCTATTTTGTGGGAGTCCCTTGTGGAGAGCTTACGAAAGACCCTGGGTGAAAGTTGTACAAGAGGGGGTGGCTAGGTGGCGCAGTGAATAGAGCACAGGCTTGGAGTCAGGAGTACCTGAGTTCAAATCCGACCTCAGGCACTTAATAATTACCTAGCTGTGTGGCCTTGGGCAAGCCACTTAACCCCATTGCCTTGAAAAATCTTTAAAAAAAAATAAGGTTGTACAAGAATAGAAGTGAGTGATGGTTTGTGATTTGTCTCATTGGGAGGAGTACCTTCAAAGAAGAGTTCAAAAATCACAGTGGAGTATTAGGAGCAACACATGCGCTCAATTAACATTGTTTAAAAAGGTCTTCAGCATTGAAATAACCACTGTCTCTCTTACTTTGAAAAAATATTCTCTGGCAAAATTTGGTCAAGAGAGAAACAATATTTTAATAAGAGAAACTTGCATTTAGATAGGATTTCTCAAGAGAGAAATAATATTGTTGAGTAATAGCAGTAACAATAGCAATAACAGTAATAATAGCAAGTATTTATAAAGTACTTTGAGTAGTTTACAAAGTGTGTTACAGATATCTTATTTAATTCTGACAACTATCTTTGCAGGTCACTATTATTCCATTTTTATATTCAAGGAAGCTAAGGTAACAGATTAAGTGACTACCCAGGGTTACACAACTAGAAAGTGTCTGAGGTTGGATTTGAGCTCAGGTCTTCCTGACTCAAGTTCACATCTTTTATCTACTACACTACTCAGAGTTCTATGAGATCTGTGATTTTAGAATTAAGGTTGGTTATGATACTGAAATTTGTTTTATACAATAGGACACAGAAAATCTAATGCATTCAATTTGTGTTCACTTCCTCACAAGGGTCAAAGCACACAGCTTCAAGTTCCCAGGCATTTGTATATTTATGGTTGTGGAAGAGACTCAACAAATTTTTTATTGGAGAGATTCTTCCATGGTGCATGGGGCATGGGTTTAAAAGTATGATAAGTAATCTGTAGTTGAAATGTAGAGCTGAATATAATATACCATCAAATAAAATACAAGCAAATGTTTGTTTTCCTGGAGTAGAAAACAATTTTCTCTCAATAAGTATTTATGAAATATTTACTATGTTCAGATTCTGTGGATAAAAAGACAAAAGGCCAGTATTATTACTGGCCTTCAAGGAGTTTATATTAAATTGCAGAAGACATGAACATATATATTACCTGTAAAATAAATATAAAAAAATCCTGTGATAGAGACACTACTTTTTTAAAAAATTATTTAAATTTTTTTTTGCTTCCTAATTTCTCCATCTCTTTCCTGTCTTCTACCCACTGAGGACACAAGTGATATGAAAAGATTGGGGGTCATATAACTAGTAGAGGGTAAGGATGGCTTTGAACTCCAGTCTTCTTGATTCTAGGTTCAGTCCCCTAACTTTACAGAGAAAGCTATTCTTAAGCTTAGTCTGAAAGAAAACAAGGAATTCTGAGAGGCAGAGGTGAAGAAGGAGTGCATGCTAGTCATGGAGATAGCCAGGACAAAGGCACCAAGATGGGAGGTGGAGTGTTATGTGTGAAAAGCAGCAAGTCAATTCATATGACTAAACTATAAACTGTATAACAAGATTAAAAAGATAATTTGGATTTTTAAAGTCAACCAGAGGGGTTTATGTTTGATCCTAAAAGCAATAGGTAGACATTGGAGTTATTGGGTAGGGGAGTGACCTGGTCAGATCTGTGCTTTAGGAAAATCATATTGGACATTATTTGCAGAATAAGCTGGTTAGTATAGAGAGACATAGTGCAGGGAGATCAATTAAGAGATTATTTCAACAATTCAGGCAAGAGTTGATGAGGACTTGAGGCAGGGTGATGGCTGTGTGTGAGAGAGAAGAGGATTAAGAAAAAAAAAGAGATATTGTGCGGTTTGTTAGGTGGTGCGGTGGATAGAACACTGGCCCTGAAACAGGATCTAAGTTCAAATCTGGCTTCAGACACCTATTAGCTATGTGATCCTGGGCAAGTCACTTAACCTTGATTACCTCAAAAAAAAGAAGAGATGTGGTTTACAGGCAAGAAGTGAGTTAAATACAAAGAGAATCTTGATTAATATAGTATTATATATAAATGGATATAGACTTGGCTGTATTACTGAGTAGTTGCATGGCCTTGGACAGATGATTTCACTTTTCTGAGACTCAGTTTCCTAATTTCTAAAAATGAAAAGATCTGATTAATTGATTTCTAAAGTCCTTTAGTCCTTTGCAGTAGTAACTTTTCATAATCTTATGATAAAATAGTTTTTGATCTTATACTAAAATAGTTCTCTTCTTACTTTGACTATTTCTTCTTGACTCTTTTCTGTTTTCTTCTTTCCAATGTCCTTAAAATGAATGCTCCCCAAATTTCTGTCTTGTCTTCCTCTCTTCTCTCAACATTTTCCTGATTCTCATTTACTATTTCCACGCAAATGACTCTCAAAACTCTAACTAGCTTGAATAGTTGAACCTAAATGGAGCACACTTCCAACTCAATATGTCTACAATAGAATCTTTAGACTGGCTCTTCTGACTTCCCTTTTTCTGTCAGTGGTATTCATCCAGAATTCATCCAGACCTCATGCTTCAAAGCTCATCATCTTTGAGCTTTCCCTCTCCCTACCATTCAGATTAATTGTGTCATGACCTATCAAGTTTTAGTTCTTCTTCCACAACTATTTCTTGAATCTGTTCCTTCCTTTCTATTGTCACTGTCAACACTGATCTTCATTACTGCTTTAGAAGGACTACAGCAATGAATTCATAGGATTTTTTCATCTCCTATCTCTAACTTCACACTGCTGCAGGATTAATCTTCCTTATGTGCATATCTCTTCATGTCACTCCTCTGCTCAGAACCTTTCAGGGGATCTCTATGGATCAGTGCATATAACTATTAAATGTATATAAATGCAAATTATTGAGATTACTGAATAAATTCCATATTCTTTAGCCTTCTATTTAAGATCCTCCACAAATCATAGCTCCCTTATCCTTCTAATCTTTTTTTTTCTTTTTTGGTTTTTGCAAGGCAAACGGAGTTAAGTGGCTTGCCCAGGGACACACAGCTAGGTAAATGTCTGAGACTGGATTTGAACCCAGGTACTCCTGACTCCAGGGCGGGTGGGTGCTTTATCCACTATGCCACCTAGCCGCCCCTATCCTTCTAATCTTATCTTAAACTGCTCCCATGCTTTTATGTGATACTCCATATAACTGAACCACTTGACTCAATTAATTAGGCATTTAACATTTTAAAGCTCCTATTATATGTATTTTTACTTCACAGTCATGAAGTACTAGAGTACAAAGAAAGGCAAAAACCAGTCTCTCTACTCTTAAGGAATTTACAATCTAATAGGGGAAACAACAAGTAAAAACTATGTACCAACAAGATATAGTAAGGATAAATTGGAGATAAGTAACATAGGAAAAATATGAAAATTAAGGGGGATTAGAAAAGGCTTCCCACAAAAAGTGGGATTTTAGATGAGACTCAAGAAAGTTGGGGAAACCAGAAGATGGAGGTGAAGAGGGAGATAATTCCAAACATGGGGGGGGGAAATACCAAAAGTTGGGAGATATTATGCCTTGTGTGAGGAACAAGAAGGAAGCCAGTGTCCCTGGATTGCAGAGTACATGGAGACTAGAAAATTCTGAACTTTCCAGATTCTTGGAATTCCATCACCCATCATTTCTACCTCTTGGAATCCTATCCCTTTTTCAAGATTAAGATAAATATTATATTGTCCATTAGTTCTTCTTTGATTTTGCACTTTGGAAATGACCTTTTCTTTCCTAGAACTCAGAGATAGCTTTTTATAAGTAGCCAAGCAGCTTATTATAATAAATGAATTCCTATGCCTAATCAACACAGATTGGACTGGGGGAAACTAAGAAAAAGTAAGACCAAATAGGAGAGATAGAGCATAAAAATTATTTTTTATTTGTGAACTAATTTGATATTTTCTTTTCAGGCCAGTAGCATAGATTTAGAACAGCAGCATGAATAGTGAGGCCAGGATTCAATCCAGGTCCTCTGACTTTAAAATTCATTATACACCTGTGCATTTGTCATATTCCTCTGTATAGATTCTAAGTTCCATAAAAGAGGGTTCTTTTTGTTGTTTTTTTGTGTCCAACTAATTCTTCATTATTCCATTTGGGATATTCTTGGCATAGATCCTGAAGTGATTTACCATTTCCTTCTTCAGTTCATTTTACAGATGAGGAAACTGAGGCAAAGAGGGTCAAATGACTTGCCATTGGGTACTTAGGTAGAAATGTTTGAATTCTGATTTGAACTCAGGTCCAGGTGATTTTCTGGCCAGTGCTTTATCCATTGTACCTCCTAGTCCCTAATGTGAAACTCTTTAAAGGAGATGTTTATCAAGTAGAGTAAAATATGCCTGTAAGTATATTAGACTCAAATAAAATAATGTTGATGAAATATTTTGAAAATTGTAACATACTCTGCCTATGAAAGGCATTCTCTTCCTTGACTCCTCCTCCTGTACTCCCTTACTCTCCTCTCTTCGTTTTCTTGATTCTTCTTCACTTTAGTTTGTTCCAGAGAGATGTTTAGAGGTGTTCAATTCCAGATTTGCCCATTTTTTCATTGTCAATCTGCCTTGATTTAACAAATCCTTCAGAGTCTAAAGAGAAATAACTCTGGTGGGGAACTAACTAGTTGATATGTCAAACACATTACTTCCCAAAGGCACACTTATGTCGTTATCTTCGTCTCTAGGGAGGATGGGTAGCAATTTGATTCTATTGTCTGGCCTGAGTTATAAACCAAGGCGTTCACTAGACTGAGCCCTGGGTCCAGTGTTCACTGTCCATTGGCATCCTGACTAGGGAGGGAAAGGAAGAGTACTGTGAAATTCCCTTTCTCTCCACTCTGAAAATGTCATTTGCTGTGTTATTGTAATACAGTGGAATGCCCACCTGAGAGGGAGGTCCCCACACTTTGAGAGCAGCTAGGTAGTATCTTTTTACCACAAAGGGGACTTTTTGTCACTATAGAAATTCTTAAGGACACCTGTACTATAGTGAGGCATGGGTCTCCTCTAGTGCAGCATTACCTTTTGGTATGATATGTGTACTAGAATCATTCAGGATAAATGTCCTTTTTTTGTTATTTGTTTCCTGATTACGTGTGATTATATATCTAAGTGGAGAGGAAAAATCCTCTAACTTCTAGCTTAGTTCTTAAGATGGGAATGACTTTAGCATGAATAAGCTGAGTGGAGCTGTTTTTGGATATCTTTTTTTCCCCCTTAAAGCTAAGAACAGAAATGTGGAAAACTATAAGAATTGGAACCATTTTTGCTGACCATGGCAGTAGCTTTTGGTAATCTGAAATATCATGAACAACAGATTCATAAACAGATTTTTGACACTGCCAAGCCTGTAAAAATCCTACTAGTCTCCCATAATTTGTATTGGATCCATCCACATGAATTAATGCCACCTGTAAAACTTCCCAATTGCCTTTTTTCCTTTGCTTTTCCCCATAGCACTAAGGAGATGATGCCAAGCAGCTGCCTATAGTAAATGGACTCATATGTCACATAAATACAGATTGGGGAAAAGGGGAATGTGAAACAAAATTTTAGCACAAAATGAGACTAAATAGAAGAGATAGGATATACTAAATTATTTTTGACTCATGATTCAGTTTCATGAGGCCTTGGGCATATAAGCCTCGGGCATTCTTTTTTCATGGCTTGTCCCTTTGTCATTAGGATTGGACAACTTCCAAAAGCAGACCAGAAAAACTCCCGTGATGCCAGACTTTTAGGCATAATTTCAAGAGTTTTGGAGGCTCTGCTCTTGCTTACCATCATTTCCCACTCACCCTGAAAAGTGTGAGTTATCTCATAGGTTACTGGGTATATACCTGATTACCCTGTTGGGCATGCCAGCTTGGCTTCCCTTCCATGTGACAGTTACCAATCTCTTTCTCTACTTTTTAATTCTCTGATCAACATCCTAGTTTAATCCTGCTCTGTGTCTTTTTAAAAATCTCTCTCTCTTTTCAAAATCTGTCTGTTTTTGTCATGACCCCAGTGGCTAACTCATTAGCAATGCTATCTATTTAAAAATTGTTTTTGGAAACTTGATTTGGCAAATGTGTATTCTGTTAATAAAGAAATACATGGGGCAGCTAGGTGCAGTGGATAGAGCACTGGCCCTGGAGTCAGGAGTACCTGAGTTCAAATCCGACCTCAGACACTTAATAATTACCTAGCTGTGGCCTTGGGCAAGCCGCTTAACCCCATTTGCCTTGCAAAATCCTAAAAAAAAAAAAGAAATATACATTTCCAAAGATAGAATGTTTGTCACCTGTTGGTGAGTAAGCCCTGAGAGAGAAAGTAGAAGCTGCAAATTTACTTAGAATTATTTGCCCCCAAAGCCTCTGAAGAGTATAATAAAACCATATCAATTTGGACTCTATCAGAACAGAATTTCTGATCAAATTAAAAAATATTTTATCAAGTATGTTTTATGTAGAGGCTCTGTAATCAGTGCCACAAGAAATATAAAGCATAAGACATAATCTCTGCCCTTAAGAAATTTACAATCTCATCAGGGAGATAAGAAATAAAATTGGGAAAAAAAGTTTGAATAATGTTATAAGATGTAAATGAGCTCTACAAAACAGCAAAACTACTACAAGGTAGTTTATAATTAGATTCCTCTAGGAATAATATCAGGAAGGCTATAGCCCCAAACACATTAAGTCTTGGAAGAAATGCTAAAGAAAATACAAAAGACATAAAATTATGTGAGATCAATAAGGTCATCAATAGGGTAAAATCCTTCTTAATTAGTGAAAAGATGATAAAGGGGGACTGAAAAAAGAAAGAACTACTGAATACCAATTTTACTTCTTTTCTCTCCCAAGGAGAATGATTTTCAAGACTGAGATAGAGCTATATTGGTTTTATTTGTACAAAACCTCTTTAATTTAATGCAATTAAACCAAATATAGTCAAGATCAGAAGACAAGCAGTTTCTTGAATAAAGTATAGAAAACTTTTGTCAAATTTATAAGAATATGAGACATTCCTCAATTGATAAATGATCAAAGGATAAGATTAGGCAATTTTCCAGTGAAGATATTGAAGCTACAAGTAGTCATATGAAAAATGCTCTAAATCATTATTAATTAGAGAAATGCACATAAAACAACTCTGAGGTATCACTTCATATCTATGAGATTGGTTAATATGACAGAAAAGGAAAATAGTAAATGTTAGAAGGAATGTGGAAAAAATGGGACACCAATGCAACGTTTGTGGTATTGTAAACTGATCAAACCATTCTGAAGGACAATTTGGAGCCAAGCCCAAAAGGCTATCAAATTGTGCATTCCCTTTGCCTCAACAATACCACTATTGGATCTGTTTCCCAAGGTGATAAGAGAAAAAAAGGAAAAGAACCCATATGTTCTAAAATATTTATAGTAGTTTTCTTTGTGGTGCCAAAGAACTAGATATGATGCTCATCAATTGGCTAATGTCTCAACACGTTATGGTATATCATCATGATGGTATACTACTATTGTTATAAGAAATGATGAGCAGGCTGAGTTTAGAAAACCATGGAAAACGATGTGAAAGAATGAAATGAGTAGAACCAAGTTGTAAACAGCAACAGCAATATTGTTTAAGAAATAACTGTTATTCTGAGTCTTATACTCAATTCAACTACCAAAAAATAAACCTATGAAGGAAAAATATTATTCATTTTCAGAGAAAGAATTGTGATAGATAATTAATTGTGATAAAACCATAGTATGGTTTTACCTACCTCCAACCTGCCCCCTCCTTTCCCCATGCCTGTCTGTCTGACTGTCCTGTCTCTGTCTCTGTCTCTGTCTCTGTCTCTGTCTCTGTCTCTGTCTCTGTCTTTGTCTCTGTCTCTGTCTCTGTCTCTGTCTCTGTCTCTGTCTCTGTCTTTGTGTTAATGGTGGCCTTCTTTAGTATAAAATGAACAGATAGAGCGGGAGATAATTTGGAGCTGAAATTGTAACAAAGAAAAAAGAAATTAAATAAAAAGAAATTAAAATAAAACCATAATGGCCAACAAGAGTTTGAAACCCAAGATGAGTAAAAAAGAATTCCTAAAGGAGTTCTGGTCATCCAGACTATTTCCCAGGATCCAGAAAGAACTTGAAGTTGTTATAACTGGACTGCCCATAACTATCTGGAGAAGAGAAATAATATTGGAAGAAATATAGGACTTTGAATGTAATACTTCAAACAATCAAGATAGGGAAATGTTGAATGAAATTTCAAAGGAGGAAAGACAATAGATTCTTCAAATTATGGGCAATTGATTTTGACTTCAATTCATTGAAAGGGTAAACAGAAATTCTTTTTTATCATTGATCTCTTTGGCAGTTTGTTGAAATCTATGGGCCATTTCTCAAGATAATTCTTATCACTACATTTGTAATGGGAAGACATTATATTTCACTGGTTTATTAGTGAAAAAATGCAATTTCTTTCCTATTCAAGTTCAAAAACTTCTTGAAACTTATTTAGAAGAGTTATGTACAAGGTATAGCAGTTATTAGAACTCTGAGCTCCCTTCCTGATCTGAAAGTATTATTCTAATTAGCTAAATGAACAGTACATAAGAACAAATTCTCTAGGAATTGATAAATAAAAATTAAGAAAAATGAGAAATTATTTTTCATTGAGATGACCAGGGAGGCATCATGAGAAAGAGAAATTTAAATTACAGGACAGAAATTTGACTGAAAATTTATTTTTGTACTAATCTTCATTTGATAAAAATATGATTGTTAAAACTTCTTAGAATAATTAGGAACAAAAATTTAAAATATCTTTGAGTACTTTATAAAGGATCATAAATTATGGATCTGTAAGGTTGTTAAAATGATCAGCTAGTATAATCCTCATTTTTTTTTGTTCAGTTACATTGAACTGTTTGTGACCCCATTGGGGATTTCCTAGGCAAAGACATTAGAGTGTGTTGCCATTTCCTTCTCTAATTCATTTTACAAAAAAGGAACTGAAGCATACAGGGTTAAGTGACTTGTTCTGGAGTCATACAAATATTAAATGTCTGAGGTCAGATTTGAGCTTGTCTCCCTGACTCTAGGCCTGGTGTTCTATCCACCTGAAGAAAACCAAAGACCAGAAAGTTCAAATAGGCAGTGAAGTGACAGAGTCACTTCACTGCCTGCCTGTCCAACAGGTGATTGGTTAATCACTTGAGAAAGTTCAAAAAAAGATTCTTATGTTGGGTAGTATTGCAAGGACTTCCCTTCCAAATCTAAGACTTTGAATTTGTGAGGTCCTTCAGAAAGTGTAGAAGAAACAATGTCTGCTCTGGTCATACTTTTTTTTTTTTTGTAAGGCAATGGGGTTAAGTGGCTTGCCCAAGGCCACACAGCTAAGTTAATTATTAAGTGTCTGAGACTAGATTTGAACTTGGGTACTCCTGACTCCAGGGCCAATACTCTATCCACTGGGTCACATAGCCACCCCTCTAGTCATATTCTTAATGCACAACAGGGGAAGGATTTGAACTAGGTCCTCTAACTCTATCCTCCAACTCTATTCCATGTGGAGTAAGCTAGCATTTGAGCACAGATCTAGAAGTGACAGAAGTGTGTTGCAGACCCATCTGGCTCAAAAAAGCCAACTGTTAAATTTTTAGTATGAGCATTTGCATCTTGGAAATTGGCAAATGGTACAAATTAAGGCTTGATTTATTGTTTTGTTGATTGTCAAGACTTAAGAAGTGATGGAGAAAATGTTAATATTGTAGATTAAATTGAAAAGTGTGTGGTGCATTCTTTTTTTATTTCAGTTGTTAAAAACATACACCATCACATCTATGACTGAAGCATTCAATTCACATTGTGATAACACATTGTTCATAGATTTAGGATTACGAGGTCTTACAGACTAGTTTAACTGGTGAAGGGTGGAGAGGAAAAGTAACTTACTAAAGGTCATGTCGATTATAAGGGACAGATCTGGGATTGAAAGATCCTTTGACTTCAAATCTAGAAGTCTTTCCATTATACCCTCCTGCCAATGCATAGCATAGCAGAGAAAGGGCATGCTTTGAAAAGAGGAAAACCTGGAAATCAAATATTTATTCTGACCTGTGTGACTCTGGGCAAGTCACTTCTTGGTGTTCCAGGCAACTCTCTAAGGCTATAAATAATCTGTATTAGTGGAGAGAATTTCTACATTAGAGAGATCTTTAGAGGGATAAAATCATAGGCTTGGACCAAAATGAACAATAATGCTAGATTAAAATCTAATTTATTCATTGAAAGGAGATATTCTAGGGACTTTACTTAAACAACACTTTGTTATAGTCATTCTAACTATTTTATTTGTCTGTAAGTAATGAAACTGAATGTCATATTTAAAATTAGTCTATAAATCACACTGGCCTTCCCCATTTAATTGGAAGTATAGAGGTTCTAATTTTTCCTTTTAGACTTTAATATAACTAATATTACTGAGCACAGAATTATTTGGTTATGAAAATACCAGTTTATTACTAGAAATGAACTAAATTTGAATTATTTTGAAGTATATTTGAGTTTATTTTATTTTATTTTTGCATAGCTCTTCTGAAACAGTTACTTAAAGACCAATTAGGAAGGAAAAAAGTATTTATTAAGAGACTACTAAATGACAGTGTTAATGGTTTACAAACATTTTATTTGATCCTCACAGCAATACTTGGAAGTAGGTACTATTATTATCCCCATTTTACAGATGAGGCAACCAAGGCAGACAGCAGTTAACTGAGTTACCCAGTCTACTAAGTAATAGAGATTGGACTGGAGTTCAACTCTTCCTGACTAGATGTCCAGGGCTCTATCCACTCCACTATCCAGCCATCTCTCCATAGAGGTTATTGGTCACTTTTTAAGTTGTCTGCTCTTCACTCTACCAAACATTTTAGTGTTCCATATATATATACCTGAATGAATTTGTATACCTATATTTAGACAATTTGCATTCTTTTCAAGAACACTTTTTTTTTGCCTAAAACTAGGTAGCTTATATTTGTGCTGCTGGTATAAACTTAAATCTGCTATCTCAAGAAGGAAGAATTTCATATTGCTACCTTAGTAGCTACTTAGTATAACGTTATCATTTTATGATGTAAATGTGATATCACAACGCTCTAAGAATAACATAAATTTGAATAAATTTTAGTATTAGAAATCTTGTTGAAATATTCAGTTACTAATGTATTTTTTGTTCTTATTTGTTTATTGCTTTATAAAGTTTGTCTGTGTGTGTGTTTGTGTGTGTGTGTGTGTGTGTGTGTGTGTGTGTGTGTCTGTATACCTGTCCCTTCAACTGTACCATGAGTTCCTGGAAGGAGAGCATGTGCCTTTTATTTATTTATTTATTTGGGGGATCTTCTCTATAGTATTTACCATACCATTATAATACCATCAAGTGCTTAATAATTTTGTTGAGTGCTTTAGAATCACATATTAATTATATGTAGAGTATTGTGCTTTTAGGTTTGAAAACTTATATCATCTCATATTGTATTATCTCATATATTATTGCATGTTATATTAGATGCTTCACTTATATTATACTATAATTATCTCATTTTATCCTTATAACAACTCTGAGGGGCAAATGATAGTTATATCCTCATTTTAATGAGGAAACTGAAATAGGGAGAGTTGTGACCTATCCAGGGTCACACAGCTACTGGGGGCTGAGGTGGAATTTAAACATAGGTTTTCCTGACTTCAAGTTCATTTCTCTGTTCAGTGAGCCATCTGAAAGCTCATATGGTATAGAGTAGTCCAATTCTAATGTATTTATCAAATTCAAATATCTTATTTACAAAGGTTAATGATTATAAAGAATAGTCTGAATAAATGAGTGATTAAGTTTAAAACAAATATCCAATAATCAATTACTGTCAATAAATATTTATTAAGCATCTACATTTATAGAGTACTAGGTTCTCATAAAGAAATAAAATTTAGATAAGACACTGCTGCTTCTTTCATGAGAGTTCTAGTCTAATTATTAGACTCAAGTCTATTAGATTCTTGTTACAGGGATTCTTAAAGGGGGATCTGTGATCTTGGTTTTTAACAATATTTTGAAAATGGTACAGAATATTCCAAAAGTCTTAGTGTAATTTTTAAGCTATTATTTCATGCTTAAAACTTTGCTTAAAACTTTAAGATGTTTGAGACAAACTGTATCAACATTATTTTGGTTTTCTTTGTAATCCAATGTATTTTATACATTTAAAAAACCATTATTCTGAGAATGGGTTTATAGGCTTCACCAGACTGCCCACAGGGTTTATGACACAAAAAAAGATTAGCAATCCCTGTATCTCATACAATGCATTTTGGCAAATACGTTTATTTTGCATAATTATGTCTCTCCTGTTGGACTTTAAGTTTCTTAGAGGTAGAGGTCATAATTTTTGACTTTGTATTTCCTTCACTGTCTAACACAGTGCTTTGCCTATTTGAGATGTTTAATATAAATGTTGATGAATTATTGAATTTAGGAATTAGCTTTCCTTATTTCTGCCATTAATCCTTATCTATTTATTTGTTTGCTTGTTCATTCATTCATTCATTCATTCATTCATTCATTTATTTATGTGTTTTTAGGTTTTTCAAGGCAATGGGGTTAAGTGGCTTGCCCAAGGCCACACAGCTAGGTAATTATCAAGTGTCTGAGGTCGTATTTAAATCCAGGTACTCCTGACTCCAAGGCTGGTGCTCTATTCACTGAGCCACCCAGCCACCCCCATTAATCCTTATTTAACCTTAACTGTTACTTGGAATCTTTAATTGTCACAAACCTAATTATTTTATTTATTATCTTTGCCCTAGTACTTTTTTGGGGGGGTTATTTCTTATTGTTTGACCAGTTTACTATTCATTAAAATGTCCAGAAAGATACACACACACACACAAACACACACACACACACACACACACACACACACACACACACACACACACACACTTCTTGCTATGGTAAGCTTTTTTATAGAACCAATTTTGCAGAGCTCACTTAGTAAAGCTATTAAATCCAATAGGATTGTTAGGCCCAGAATCTTGGGTAGACTCATGTTTGGTTTAGCAATATTCCTTTGTTTTTCACTCTTTGGTTACTAAATCCATTGACTTGAACCTCAAGGGTCTAATTTGCCTTCTTTCCATTACAGACCATGTGGGAAACACAAATTTTTGTTTTGAGAATTCATCTCCTTTTCTGGCTCCTTATCATTTTGAATCAAAGTCTTCTGAGACAACATTGTCTTCTTCACAGAACACATAGCTCTGTGATGTCCATGTGTCCATGTGAATGGCAGCAGATTGAAGGACTGTCATTAATCCAGTTTCTTAAAAGCCTGTTTTTAAAAATAGGGATAGAGGATAGGTTTGAACTTGTGATTTCACTGATAAAGGGAATTCATGATTGAGGAAACACCCTTTACTAGTAAATGCAATTTATCTTCTTTGCAAGTTAAAGCACTGAGAGATATAGTGACTTACCTAGATCACTGAGATATGTATTAGATTTTTCTGGCTCACAGATTAGGCTAACTCTATCTACTGTAGCACAGTGCCTTATTTCTCTCTCTCTCTCTCTCTCTCTCTCTCTCTCTCTCTCTCTCTCTCTCTCTCTCTCGCATTTACAAATACAGTTATACTTTTCCTCATTTTTGTTTGGCTATATCCCAGGTCAGAATAAGAAATTAAATAGGATTTTTTCAGAATCCACAGGCAACATGTAAAGGCCACAGAACCTGTGACCAAATACTTAACCCAAATTTTTCTATAAGGTACTGTAAACACCCTATAAAAGAAAAAAAGGAAAAAAATCAGACTTCTTTGGTATGAAGGGAGGGCCAAAAAATTTTTACTCGGATTTTTTCTAGATCAAGAAGGCACCAAGTCTCTAACCACTAAAGATGTGAAAGGGATAATTGTACACATACTTGGTTACATATGATTATATCACATTTCACATCCCTCCCCCCAGCCCCCATTTTAAGGACATAAATAAAGTAGAATTCTCAGAAAGATTTTTCTTTATTTACCTAGGGAATTACGTCAAGCTGTAATTTTGCTTTGGAGAAACAGACTAAGATCAGAAAGGCAGTCAGTAATGAAAGGGGTAGAAAATTTATGGTATCATAAAATTAGATTGAAATTCTTGTGACTATCCTGTATCATACCTTTAGATCTGTTCCCTTTTGGAGTACTACATTGATATTGGGAAAGGTAAAAGGCAAAAGGAGAAGAGTAAGGCAGAGGCTAAGATGGATAGATAATAGCACAAAAACAACGAATGTGAACTCAGACATATTTCAAGAGATAGTGAAGGATGGAAGGACCTAGGGGTGTTATGGTCCATGGAGTCATGAGAATTCAGAGACCAGTGGACAATTAATTGAACAAAAACAAAATGGATTTTATTTTATCCATTAAAATTTTATTATGAGAATGGGTCCATAGGTTTCATCCAACTACCTAAAGGGTTCATGACAAATTCAGAGGTTAAGAACCCTGGTCTAGATCAGCCAGTTTCTTTTTCCTTCTAAGAGTCAGGAGCTTCTGGATTATTTCAAGAAACAGGTCAGAGTTGTTGTATGGGAGGATAATAGCAGGACTGTTGTGAAGTTCAAAGGAACATGGGCAAAGTTTAAAGTGCTGCATAAAGAACAGCTATTATTACTCATAATAACCTGGGGCAGCAGGGCAGAATTTTGGATAGAGTTTGGAGCAAAGTGGCTGATTTTAGGTCAGCTTGTCCTGCTCAGTTAAACCTTTATTGGGGGCATTTCCTTTAGAGCTATTGTGCCAAAGACCAAAAAAAAAAGGTGGGAGATCATTTGCCTATATAGACTGAAATTTATTTTAAGTCAAATAGTATTTTATTGGAGAATTACCATTCCATCTTTACATAATGTTAATATGCATTTTTTAAAGGCGATTTTTGTGTGTGGAGTGGGATGTTCTCCCTCTTCCCCGATAGGATCATCATCTGAGAGGCAATCTATTCCTTATTTTGCAAAGTGAAAACTAAGGCCCAGAGAGGCTGTGCCTTGTCCAGGGTAACACAATTATTAGATATCTGAGGCTAGGTCTTCTTGAATTCAAGTCCTGAAATATCCACTATACCAGGTTAACTCTTCCTCCAGGAATAGGGTTATGATTTAATAAAACCAGTCACCCCCTCCCCCCACAAGAGGTTCTGAACCCAGAAATTCACCTTATAGATAGCCTTTCAAGGAGATGCGCCTGTTTCATCAAACAAGGCGTACCTGCGTTGATAAAGCAGCTCTCTTGCCCTGGGAACTGAAGTGATGGGGCAGCGGCACCTCCTTAGCCCAGATCTCTTGCGTCATTCCCAGCTTCAGCCTCCCTCTCCTCCTTCTTTCCTGTAACTCTTCCTTCTGCCTCTGATGGGATTTTTCTCAGTCCCTACCACTTCCTCTGGAATGGTCTGGTCCCCCTGGCTGGCGCTCCTGTCAAAGAGCCAACCTTTGAGAATGTCACCTTGTGTATGTGTATTTTTTTCCTCCCTCCTTAAACTCCCCATGTATATTTAGCAACCCGAGGCGATTTATGGCAGTGAATCACATCCTGCAGCCCGGGGGGGGGGGGGTACTGGTTGGCTCCTTCAAGGGAGAGAACTGAATGGGCCAGACCCCCGACATCTACCACCTCCCAGCCTGATGCGTTTGGGAACTCAGTATTCCAGGGACACGCTCTTTTTCGAGCCTTTCCCTGGGCGTGCGAGTGCGGGAGCGTGTGAGGCCGCGTGGGTGGAGGTGTCGTGGGTGTCCTGGGCCAGCGAATGCCACGAAATCCTCCTCAGCTGCTTCTGCGGGAGGCTTCTGACAATGAACTTGATTTGTGCCTGCCCGGGTAGACTCGCGCTGCTGTATTAACTGTGTGTTTATCTAATTATACAATCTCTCCGCGGCTCAGGCCCATCCTGGGCTTTTCAATTTGGTCAGCCCGAAAAATAACAGCCAGCAAAATAGATTTTTCCTATTTTTAAACAGGACGGCAAGGCCGAGGATTGTTCAACTTTGCCAGCTGTGGATTCGAGAGGAGGGATGAGGACAGAAGTGGGGATGCTTAGGGGCAGAGGTGGGGAAGGGGAAAGGGAAGGGGGTGGGGGTCGGAGTGGGGGAGGAGTCGGGGGCGGTGCAGGGAAGGTTAGGGCTTGATTCCCTTCTCTTTTGAGGCAAACAAGTTGCTAGCAGTTAGATTTTTTCTCTCTGATCATACATTGTTAACTACAACTGCTGTAAATGGGAGGATTTTCCCCATTTGATCAGAGAAGTGAGGAAAGAAAATGACTGTTGACAGGGAGAGAGAAAAATAAAATTTAACTAAGAAACTATCAAGAAAGGAGTGGCCCACGACCATGCTAAGGGGGTGGGGTAGGGAAATCACCAGAGAAGCAGGTCGCAGGTAACCTGGTTGTTGCGTCTAGCTACAGGTTTATTAACCACAAACCCAAATTCAAAAATGTTCTATATGAAAGGGAGAAATCCTTTGCCAAATAAACTGTCACTTTGTTAGATATTTACAAGGATATTTCCTTCCAAGGTTGAGACATATGAGACAAAGGAGTCAAATAAAATAAATATGAAATGGTGCATTGTGCCATCACTCTCTTTGCCTGTTTATATGTCTGTTTCAAATTAAGGGTTTGGTGTCATGGAAACAGCTTGTTCATTTGGAAAACTGCTACGGCTCTGTGGGAAGCCAAAGGACTGGTATGTATATGTATGTCTATGTGTTTAACATCCCCATCAGCCTTCAGAAAAAACAAATCCCTATTCCTGCCACCTAGTATAGAGCAATATGGGAGGACTGTACTTCCGCTCTGCTTTGGGTTTAGAGTTGAAGAACATAGTTCTCTTATCTTTCGGTGTGCTACCTGTGAATTTAAACAGATATCATGTCATCAAGCAAGACAGTGTCTCTGTTTAATTGATTTTTTTCCCCAATTGAGAATCCATGATGCTTTGATATTTTTAAACCAATGTATGTTCCTAAAATCACTCACCAGTGTGGAATTGTAGAAATCATAATCACACTTAATATTCTGCTTAGAATTAGACTATGGAATTAGATGATTATATATTAGAGTTTGGAAGAACTGGAGGGGAAAATAGCAAAGTTCTGAGTTTAAGGGGCCAACTTAAAGCTGATATAGGGAAAATGATGTGGTGATAATTGAGTACTCATCAGTTATGGTCCAGGTGCTGGGATAAGTTCACAGTCTGAGGAGTCTGGGGAACACTGACTGGGGCAGCCAAACCAGACAAAAGGAGGGGTGAAATTAAACCTGACATCATCCTGTAGTAGGATAAAATATGCTCTTGTGAGCATAATGTTCCTTACAAAGGTGGAAGTGCCTGTCTCTTAGACTATGTTCAGGCATTTCTGAGAATGCAGGGCTCATGCTTAGTTGTATGGTTTCTTCCCTTTCCCAGTAGCAATAACTTATATATATATATATATATATATATATATATATATATATATATATACATATATATATATACATATATATACACACACACATATATATATATTAGTCTTTTTCCAATTACATGTAAAAACAATTTTTAAAATTCGCTTTTTAAAAAGATTTTGAGTTCCAAATTCCCTCCCTTCCTCCTCTTTCACCTCCCTAATAAGGCAAGCACTTTGATAAAAATTAAACATGTAGTACTTATTCTTTATGAATATTTTCCTTATAGTCATCCTGTGAGGAAGGGAGTGTACATGCTGTTATCTCTACATTTCTGCTGAGGAAAGTGACTCAGAGGAGAGAGCTGACTTGTTCACTCTTACATAGCTAGTAAGTCCTGGAGCAGGGACTGGAACCTTGGTCTTCTGACTGCAAACCTCATTTTCTTCAGTTTCCACATTTGTAGATAACAGTTATCTTTTGGTTCTACTTTCTGCTTTATGTGGATGTGAGCCACCTCTTAAAGAGTAAGGCTTACTTCATTGTTCCATTTTCTTTTACATCAAGGAGAGACTTGATCAAAATTAATTTATGTTGTTCATGATCTTTCTTCTTTCTCAGTTTTTTTTTCCTCTCTTTTCCCCTTCCTTCCTTCACTTTCTCTTCCCCCCCCCCTTCATGTGTAGCTATTGAAATCTTACCCATACTTTATGGACTAGGTGTGGCTTTTTCCTCTGCTAAACCTCCATAGGACATTGTTTATAACTCTTTTTTGGGGGGGGGAGGTTTAGATAGGGAGTTGGACTAGTAGCTTCAATAGGACATACATAAGGAACTAACCAAGTGAGGAAAATCCCTCTTTCAGTCAGATGGGTACCCACCTGCTCTGTATCTCAAAGAGAGTTGCCTGGTGCCACTGGGAGGTTGTGACTTATCCAGAGTTATGTGAAATTGTGATATGTGATATTGAATTCAGGTCTTCCTGATACTAAGCCTAGCTGTTACCCACAAAACTTACTGCCTTTTCATGCCAATTTATGACCCTTACTATATTCTTCCATGTATTATAGATATTTATTAACATCTTTTTCTTTCTATTGGGTTGTTAGCTTGTGGGGACAAAGGCTATATCTGGTACATCTTTGTGATCATTGTGTTCACATTCTCTTGCTTAACAAATAATAATTGTTTGCTAAATTACCAAAAAGGGTAGCACAGTGAATAGAGTGCCAGGCTGGAGTCAGGAAGACCTGAGCTCAAATCTGACTTAAGATAATTACTAATTGTGTATTCCTGGGCAAGTTACTTAGATCTCTTTGCTTCAGTTTCCTCATTCGTAAAATGAACTGGAGAAAGACAAACCACTCTAGTATCTCCGCCTAGAGAACCTCAAATGAAGTTATGAAGAGTCAAATATGATTGAAATGACCAAATGAAGTGAATGTTGCTACTTTCTTATAGTATTTAAATGAATTGGTGTGAAGATGACACAGGATCAAGAATGTGAATTTTAACCCTGGTGGAGCAGATAATAGCACGTTATTTCATTGCCATAGTCTAAACTCTAACTCCTGGCCAAGTGTATTGAATATGCTAGTCAAGAGGAGAAGTGATTTAGAGAGTAAGATTATAGTGGGGCAAATTCATCCCCCTTACTAGGAAAACGACTATTATGATCCATATATATTCAAAGCATAGCATCATTATGATGATTTGGATGTCATTTAATCTCATTTTGAAGCTTGGGCCTCAGGACCTAGTCACTCTCTACCAGATTGTAGTTTGGAAAATTAAATTGTGCCATGGGCTTGATTTCAATCTTTGCAAGATCTGAAGTTTCAATTAAGCTGACTTTGAAACTTATCAATTAATTAGTAAACAAGGAAATTGGATTTCTAAACATGAAATCAATTTCATAGAATTTTTTGTTGCCTCAGATGTAGCTCTAGAGAGTCAGAGACCATGATAACACTACCCACTGACTCCTTTTAATCTCTTAGAATTCTCTCCCAACCCAACAACTTTATATTGGGTCATGAGATAATAGATGGTCGATAGCATTTTAACTTATGGGGTATCATTTAAATCAGTCTGTATTAATACTAGAATTTACATGCCATTAAATAACTTTTTAAAACCAAACCAAACCCTGGGGTGCCTTTTATTTTTGAACAAGGTACTGCTTCCTGAACTAGAGGGTTTTTCATAAGTTTTCCAGAATCTACAAGCCTACAGGCAAACTCTAATCAGTCAATTAAGTTCTATCTAGTTAAGAAAAAATTAGGGAAATGTCTGAGACCCCTAGGTGGCTCAGTGGATGGAGACAGGAAGAACTGCGTTCAAATCTAGTTTCAGACATTTACTAGCTGTGTGTTCCTAGGTAAGTCACATAACCTTTGTTTGCTTTAGTTTCCTCAACTGTAAAATGAGAATAATAATAGCACCTACCCCTCAGGGCTGTTGTGAAGATAAAATGACATCATATTTATAAAAGTGCTCAAGCCAATTCCTGGCACATATTGATATCATAAAAATGCTTGTTCCCTTCCTATCTCTGGTTACTACTTTTGTGGCTATGAACAAAAAATTATAAAAGACATGGAACAAGAATATAAAATCCAGTTTAATTTACTATTTGAGGAAGATTTCAATTTTGGAAGATAGGAGAAGAAATGGAGATTGGATGAAATGGTTCCTCTGTATATAAGAGCATTAGGGTTGTGGGAAGTAGTAAAGAATCAGCTAGTTCATAATGCAGAATTTTTACAGTAGCTCAGAGGTTAAATAAAGCTGCTGCAGGTTTAGTCAGAAAGAACAGGGATTTGGCTGGAAACCAACTGATTACAATAACAAGATGTCTCTTCTCTCTGGATGCACAGCATGGTTTATTCAGTGTCACTTCTTCTAGGGGAGAATGAGTGTCTTGGCCATCTCAGCTCTTTGTGTACTTCCCTTCCATTAGAAAAGCCCAGGGAAGTTTAGACAGAAGCTGAGTCACTATCATTGATGTGATGGTTTCCATGTGTCCCTTTAGAATTTTAATCAGGAGGGAGAGAATATCTTTTTTTTTTTAATTTCTCTGGCAGAGTGGTACATTTCAGGCTTTGCATATATTTATATACATATCAGGTCTCCAACTATAAAAAAACAAGAGGGGAAAATTTGGAGGTGAGATCTTGTAATTGTTGAATGTATAGCATTAAAAGACATAAATTGTCCCTTGCTAAATATTTTAAAATATCTAATTTTTTTAGGTGAACTAAAATCAGTTTCTTCTATCATTATGGGAAAAAAGGGGAAAAAAATCCTATTGTGACAAATGTGCATAGTCAAACAAAACAAATTTCTGTGTTGCCCATGTTAAAAAAATGTGTCCTCTACACCTTGGGTCTATAATTTCTCTGAGTTGTGTAGAATGAATGTATCTAGATTGATCCTCTAGAATTGTGTTTAATTATTCCCCTTAAGTTTAAAGGAACCAGGGAATCCTTGATGAAAATGACCAATGACCCCTTCTAAGATTATTCTTGGGACTATATCCTTAGTAAGACCAAATAATATTTGCTTTCAGAGATAGTGAAATTCATAGAATTCACAATGTGGATTGTGACCTCGAAGTCCATACCCAGAAAAGCAGTTAGTAGTAAGAATGCCCCAAGATTGGCATTTGTTTCTATCTGGTTCTGATCTGACTCCAACCTGTGTTTCTGCAGCACTGATGACCTGTGGCTTACCTGAGAAAGGTTCTGATCACCCTGGAGAGACATTCCAATTACAGAGCTGTCTAGGCAAAGATTTGTTGTATAATAGAAACTGTAGTGACTTCATGGGTGGTTCTGCCTACTCAGATAAGCAACTGAGGTCTGGAATTCTTCCTAGCCTCTCAAAGGTTATAACAATTAGGTACCAGCTTTGACAGGTCCTATCAGACCGGAAAGGTTTGAATGAAAAGTCTACTGGTGCACAAGTATGCCTTTTATTCAAAGACCAGTCAAGTTAAGTTTAGAGATACTCATTATCAGGAAAACAGATGTTTAAAAATAAGTTTTTTTTTGGGGGGGCACATCAATTCACAAAGGACATTTACCAAGGTGCAGAGGACCTGTGATCTGCCTGGGAGGAAATCCTCCTCCTCCCATCATTCCTCCATCTTGAAAGCATGGGCCAGTGTAGGTTTTCTTATACAAATATATTAAACTTCCACTCACCTGAGAAAAATTAGACTTTTTGCCAGATGAGGGAAAGCAATAGTTTTATTAGGTTTACATTTAGTTTACTATTTACATATACTATCTACGTTGAGTCTCATAGACACAGGTATGCCATTGTCTTCTTTTTTTTAGGTAAAATAACTGAGACAACTGGAAGTTAAGAGACATACTGAAGGCTTTATAATTAGCAAGTACCAGGATCATGAATCAAACCCAGGTTTGCAAAATGAGTGTCCATGGCATTATGCCCCAGATATTTTTGCTATTGGTTTGCCCCTTGGGGTCCTGACCTGGGAGTCCTACAGCATCTTCTAGAGAACTAGCAGCAATAGATGGAATTTGCAGTTTTGTTGCTGTTGTTTTTCATTCATGTCTGACTCTTTGTGACCGCATTTTAGGTTTTCTTGGCAAAGATACTGGAGTAGTTTTCCACTTTCTTTTCCTGCTCATTTTCCAGATGAGGAAACTGAGGCAAACAGGCTAAGTGATTTGCCCAGGGTCACACAAGTGTCTGAGGCTAGATTTGAACCCAGAAAGGTATCTTCCTGACTCTAGGCTCTATCCATTGAGCTACTTAGATGCCCTATTGCAAATTTAGGTTCACTTTAAGGAAGCTTTTCCTAACAATTAGGGCTATCCCAAAGTGGAATGGACTGACTTGGGAGATTAGCAGAATGCCCTGATTGAAAATCTTCAAAACAAAGATTAGGTGATTCCCCTTCATGCTAGCACCATCTTTCTCTGATGATGTCCAATTTATCCCCTTTGTAGCTTGTACATACATTATTTGCATATTGTCTACCCCCCCCACCGTGAGTTTCTTGAAAATAAGGATTGTCTTTTGCCTTGCTTTTTACCTTAGGACTAAACTGAGTACCCTGCACACAAGAGCTTAATTAATACTTGTTGACTTACTGATCATTTGGCAACAGGAATATTATTGAGAGAATAATTATTCAGGAGCAATTTGGACCAGATGGTCTTTGAGGTTCCTTCCAATTCTGAAAGCCTAAGAATTATGTTGTTGTTCGGTCCTTTTTCAGTCATGTCCAAGTCTGCAGGACCCCATTTAGAGTTTTCTTGGCAGAGATACTGGAGAGGTTTGCTATTTCCTTCTCTACTTCAATTTGCAGATGAGGAAACTAAGGCTAACAGGGTTAAGTGACTTTCCCAGAGTATCTGAGATTTGAACTCAGGAAGATAAGTTTTCCTAATTCCAGGTCAGGTACTCTATCCCTCAAGCCACATAGCTGATCGTTTGAATTATAGAGAAAATTTTATATATGAATTGTTTAGTGTTTTAAGGTTAAAAATTATTGCATTACTGGGTGTGTTGGTGCATGTGTGTAATTGCTGCAACTGGGAAAACTGAGACAGACTTGAATTTAGGTATACTGAGATCTAATATTTGAGCCTGTAAGATGGGCAGACCTTGTCTCAAAAAAAGGCAGAAAGAAAGGAAAATGAGAGTAAAGTTATTGGTAGAATTACTTTTTTAAAAAAATTACTTAAATTTTTCTCATTCTTCAAGGTCTAACTAAAATGCTACCCCCTTCCTTGATGATCTATCCACATTTCCCCCAACTCTAAGTGATTTCTTACCTCCTTTGCATTTTCCTTGCCTGTCCCCTATCCCCAGCTTCCATCATCTAATCTAAAAAGTCCTTTGCTTACACATTTTGCTTAACTTCATATTATTTTATGAGTTTTAATGGGTCATATTCCCTAAGTTCCTTGATATCAGAAACCTTGGTAATATAGTGGATTTTTAGAATATTTGAAGTTGTGAATTTGAGTCTGGCTTATATACTTACTTGTCGTGTGATTCTTAGCTTCTTCTTCTATAAAATAGAGTTAATGGAATCTCCCTTAGAGGTTGTTAAGAGTTGCATGAGATTGTATATGGAAAGCACTTTGCAGTCCTTAAAAAGTACTTCTTAAATGTGAGCTTTCATAGAGTATCCTTTCTTGTATAGCACAGTGCTCTAAACATACTAGACATCTAATGGAAGCTTACTGAATTTTCATGGCACTCCCATTTGAATTACATTTATTTGTGATCATGATTTTACTTTCCTTATTAGATTGTAAATTCATTGTGGACAGGAACCATGACTGAGTACTTGGCTCATCATAGGTGCTTAATAAATGTTTACTGAATTGAATTGAAAATATTTGCCTCCAACATATACTAGCTATGCGGACAAATCATTTAAATTCTCCATACTTCAGTTTTTTTATCTGTAAAATGAACCTAATAATACTTTCACAGTCTACCTTTCGGTTTTATTGAAAGGGCAATACTTTCTAAACCTTACAGAGCTATATGAATACAAAATCTATGTTACTACATATATTATAACATAATTATACAGATTATAAAATTATATGAAATATACAAATTATGATGTATTCTCTACTGGTTAGGGAGTCTGCTCTTTGCATGTTGTAATGTTTGTTTTACATTTTATTAAGTTTTCAATAACTGTAGAGTAAAAAAATGCTTTGTTATTCAATTGTTTTTCAGCCATGTCTGACTCTTAGTAGCCTCATTTGGAGTTTTTTTTTTTGACAAAGATATTGGAATGGGGGGCTTGCCATTTCCTTCTGCAATTCATTTTACAGATGAGGAAACTAAGACAAGCATGGTTAAATGACTTGCCCAGGTTATATAGCTAGTAAGCATCTAGAACTGGGTTTAAACTCAGGTCTTCCTGACTCCAGACTTGGAGCTCTATGCACTGTTCCATCTGGGAGGCTTATTTATATCCCAAAGCATTAGCTACATTACCTCATAGGTCCATGAAGATGACCATGGTATTCTAAAGCTTTGCTAGCAGAGCACAGGCTCTGGGAAGATATTACTAAACTGAAAATACTAAGGAAGGCAACTATATATCAGACACTTTACAAATATATTAGCCACACAGCTAGGTAATTATTAAGTGTCTGAGGCTAGATTTGAACTCAGGTACTCCTGACTCCAGGGCTGGTGCTCTATCCACTGCCCACCTAGCCACCCCCAGGGTCACACTTCTAATAAGAGTTTAAGACCAGAGTTAATCTTAGATTTTTCTTACTCCTGGACTATTGCTCTATCAACTGCACCATTTTGATAGTAAAAATGGCTAGCTTATTCATTTTATTTATAATTTTTTTATTTTGTTTTATTTTGTTGTGTCTTTTTTTGGAGAAACTTGGGGTAGACTTGCCCAGGGTCACAGAGCTAATAGATATCTGAGGTCGAATTTGAATGCTTGACTCCAGGGCTAGTGGTCTATTTTATTATACCTAGCTGACCCAAGCTTCCACATTTAAATTTTTTTTAACATTTTTATTTAAAGTTTTGAGTTTCAAATTTTATCCTTCTTTCCCTCTCTGAGATGGTAATTAATCTGATATAGGTTATACAGGTGTGATTATGTAAAACATGTCCATATCTGTCATTTTGTATAAGCAGACTTGAATAAAAGAAAAAATGAAAGTGAAAAATAGCAGGCTTTAGTTTATATTCAATCAATTTCAGTTCTTCCTCTAGAGGCAGATAGTATGCTTCATCCTTAGTCTTTTTGGGATTGTCTTGAATCATTGTGTTGCTGAGAATAGTTAAATCATTAACAATTCTTCATCATACATTCACAATTCTTCATCTGTATGCATCAGTTCATGTAAGTCTTCCCAGGTTTTTTGGAAATCATCCTGCTTGTCATTTCTTATAGTACAATAATATTCCATGGCAATCATATTCCATAGAATGTTTAGCATTCCCAATTTGATGGGCATCTCTTTTGATGTTTAATTCTAGCTACCTCAAAAAGAATGGCTGCAACTATTTTTGTTCAAATAGGTCCTTTCCCCCCATTTGTAATTCTTTGAGATTAGACCTGTCAGTGGATCAAAGGGTGGGCATAGTTTTTATAGTACATGGAACATAATTCCAAATTGCTCTTTAGAATGATTGGATCAGTCCACAACTACAGAAACAGTTCATTAGCATCTCAATTTTCCCACATCCCTTTGAAAATCCAATATTTTCCTCTTTTGTCATATTAATCATTCTGCTAAAGGTGAAGTGGTGTCAGGAACCATGGTCCTTTTAGTCCAAGTGCAGGCTTCTTTCCATCAAACCACCTGCCTTTCATAAAATATAACAGTGAAAGAAATATTCATACCTTTAAAATCATGGATTCTAGAAAAATTGAAGTGTATTGAACCATAGGAGAATAAATTTAGAGCTAGATGAGACTATAGAGATTATCTAGTCTAGTCCTTTCAATTTATAGATGAAGTTTGAGTGGCTTGCCCAAGGTCAGTCAGAGATCAGATTTGAATCTAGGCCCTCTGTCTCCACAACCAGACTTTCTTTCTACTTTATTATACTCCTTTCCCATAAATCAGGAAACTACTCCCCTCAGAGTTTATGATTTGGGAGTTAATGTGTTCTTTTTACTGAATGTGACAAGAAAAAATAATGATAGCTATTGATGGTTTCACCCTGGGAACTATCTTGTCTTTCTTGGTTCTGAGAGACAACAATGTAAAATGCACTGAAAATGATAGGCATGTTTATTTAATCACTTGTTTTATGGAAGAATGCCACATGATTAAAAGTTTTGTTAGCAAGCAAGGGTAATTGGGCTGATAAAACCACATGGATGCCTTATATTTATTTGCATAACTTTGTGTAAATTACTGATCAGTTATTGGGAGTATTAGGCAAGAGATGCCTATTGTTTTTAATTTAATGTGTTGATTGAAGAAGGTCTCCCTAGTTTTTGATACATTCTTCTGAAGGAGAATTGAACCCAGGGTAAGATGCCATGGATAGTGGAAGATGAACTAATTGAGAATAAATTCTGCGGAGGGTGGAGTTTCTGAGTTAGGGAACAATCCCACATTGAAAAGGGGGGGGTGTGAGGTTGTACTGAAGGAAGAGTTGGGGCATCTTTCAGTATTTTAAGCTATACAGTACATTCTCTACTTTCTCACCTGTTTAAAGAGGGAGTATTATTGTAGTAAAAATAATGAACTGGAAGGAAGCACAGAGACTTGAAATCAGAGCCAAACCTAGGGAGGGGTGATAACAAATCAATGAGCATGTATTTAATATGTGTCAAGCAGTCTGTTAAATGCTAGAAAAACAAATATAAGCAGAAGGAAAGTCTGCTCTCAAGGAGCTTAATTTTCTAATTGTAACTCAAAAATAGGTAGAGGAAGATATGAAAGCATTTGAGGCAAAGTAGAATCAGGAGTATAATTCAGACAGGTCTTAAGATATGGCTAGCCTAGACTTTGTAAATGGTGAATTTTGCCTTGTATATATGAAAAATTAATTTATTTCATTTGGTCCTTAGGAAAATTGCAATCATTTCAGCTAGATTCAAAGAAAGCCTCCTCTTAACCAGAACAATGTAGCAGTTGTAAAAGGTGAATTTTGTGACATAAAAATCTGAATGTAAAGAATGTCAAAACCTGTATTTATAAAATATGTCAAACTTGTATTTTGAAAAATGTCAAATATATCTAAAAATGTCAAAACTGGCATGTGGAAATATCAACTTTTGAGAAGAGGTGTCTCTCCTAAGTTAATGAAAAAAATTTTTTTTTTAGGTTTTGGCAAGGCAAAAGGGGCTAAGTGGCTTGCCCAAGGCCACACAGCTAGGAGATTATTAAGTGTCTGAGGCTGGATTTGAACTTAGGTCCTCCTGACTTCAGGGCCACTTCTCTATCCACTGTGCCACCTAGCTGCCCCCAATGAAATTTTTTGATAAGGAGCCCTCCTTAATGAATGTGACCTGAAAAATACCCTGAAAAACCCTCCTTTTGGTTATGCAAATGTACAACTATGCTTCCCCCCCCCCAAATAACTAGGAATTTGGTTCAGCTAAAAACCCTTCATGCATGATTGACTGAAGGAATAGATGAACAAGAAACAAGAAAACTAACCTAACTTTGTTTTTATTAAGGCCAAACTCTCTAGGTCGGTCAGTCTATCTATCTATCTATCTATCTATCTATCTATCTATCTATCTATCTCTCATCTATCTACCTACTTACCTACTTATTTTTATTTATTAGTTCATTCATTTATTTGTTTATTTATTCATCCATTTCTTTATTTATGTGTTCATTTTGTTCATTCATCTATCTATCTATCTATCTATCTATCTATCTATCTATCTATCTATCTATCTATCTATTTAATGTTAACCTCCTCCTTTTAATGGAGGTTCTGGGGGGAACCAGTTAATCAGAAGGACAGATATAGAGAGTACTTCAATTGTGAGATGTAGTCTGGGGTGGAGTGAGCTTCTAAGATGAAGAAAGTTTCTATGGCATTGTAGAAAAAAGTTGAGGAGACGAATCAGAAGTAGACCTGAAAGAGGAATGAAAATATGATTGACCTGGGCCTCGTTAAAATAAAAGTTCTGGGAAAAACCAATCAGAGGGAGAGGTAGCAAGGACAGAAAGCTTTCAATAGGGCAATGCCATTTAAAGGGGGCTGATGGTACCGCCTGTCTTCACTAGTATAGAAACAACTGAGTTCATCACCAAGTTAGCAAGAAAAATTATCTGGATGTATCATAGCAATGTGATTTCCTTCATTATATCACTTGGCTCCTACTTAACCCAGCCCAAGTCAACCCTCTCTGTCTCCTTCACCTAATTAGTAGCAGTCTTTCAGATGTCCGTGTTATGTATTATATTGTAGAACCTTTTTTACTTTTTGTGTGTATGTGGTGGTGGTGGGGATGTGGAGAGGGTGTGTATTAGTTTAAAGTGTTTCCCTATAATATAGTAATTTAAAAAAAGATTCCACAAATAAAACAAATCAAGGTCAAACAAATAAAAGATTTTAGAAATAAAATAAAAAAACATCAGAAGGAAAGCAGAAAATTAGGAAAAAAATATTTTTAGACAGTTTCCTAGATATAGGTTTGACATCTCAATTACACAAAGAACTTTTATCTATAAGAGTATGGGTTATTCCCCAATTATATGTGGTGAAAGGATATTAACAGGAAGTTTTCTGATGAAGAAATCAAAACAGTGAAAAGAAAAAATACTCTAAATCAGTATTGATTAGAGAAATACAAATTAATGCAACTTTTTAAAAATTTTATTTTATCTTAAGGGGGTTAAGAGTGACTTGCCCATGGTCATTCAGCTAGGCAATTATTAAGTGTCTGTGGTCTGATTTGAACTCAGGTCCTCCTGACTTCAGGGTGCCATCTAGCTGCCCCTAAATTAAAACAACTTTTAGATATTTTAAATCTACCAGATTGACCAAAATAATTAAAGGGGAAAGTGACAAATTTTGTAGGGAATTTGGAAAAATTGAGACTTTAATTCTTTGTAGGTGGAATCGGGAAAAGACCCCTTGTTTATTGAAGTTTCCTGTCCCTTTTTCTTCACTCAAATAGCCACCATCTTGGGGCAAACCCTCATCAACTCATGTCTAGACTATTTCAGGTGTCTTCTATTTGGGCTCTTCCTACTCTAAAGCATTCCCTCTAAACCAAGTGATTTTCTTAAAGGACTGATCTGACCTGAATCAATGGCAGTGGATCCCTATTATATCCAAGATCAAATATAAAATACTCTGGCACTGAAAAACCCTTCAGAACTTGTTCTCTCCTTATCTTTCTAATATTCTTATATTTCCTTCCACACATTTTACAATGCAGTCACACTGGCCTGCTTACTACTCTTTACACAGGATACTCCATCTCCAGACTATTTGTCCTTTTTCTTAGCCTCCCTCTTATCTGCCTTCTGACTTCCTTCAAGACTCAGTTCACACTCTCTGTGGGAGGTCTTTCATGTTCTACCTCTTCTCTTTTCCCAGGGACTGTTAGCAGTTACCTTCCATTTGAATTGTATATCCCTGGTATGGACCTAATTATTTTCGTGGTTTCTCCTCTCACCCCCATTGGATTTGAACTCTTTGAGAGCAAGTATTGTGTTTTTGCCTTTTTAAAAATATCTATTTATATATTCAAAGATGTAACATATGCTTAATAAATCTTTGTTTACTGATGGCCCCTTCAAATGGATCTGTCTTAAAAAGTGACTTGGATGCAGTGTATTTTGCTATTTGCCCAAGGCATTAAAATTCATAATTTTTGCTCTAACTCAATTCAATGAATTTAATTATTTAATTATGTAATTATTTAACTAATTAATTTGATCAATTAATTTAATCAATCATATTCCCAACATCATTTTTGTGACCTTGGACAAGAAATCTAACCTCTTTGAGTCCTGTCTTCCTCATCTTGTGAAATAAGGAATTGGCATTATGTGATTTCTCAGGTTCCTTCTAATTTTTTTTTTTTGAGAATAAGTCTCTTTTTGTTGTCTAGATGGGAAGTGCAGGGATCCACTCATGCATGCATGCTGATTGGTCTGGAAACATTTCCATCCTGAGTTGGCTCACTGCTCCTGGGAACCCATCATATTAGTGCCAGTGTTAGTTTGGCCTAGCTGGCTTTAGTTTCACTGCTGCTAAGAATTCCTGAGCACAAATATTGCATCCCAATAGCTGTGACTCTGACTTTTTTCCAATTTTAAATAATTTCTAATCAAAACATAGGGCTTAATTATTTTCCAATTTAAAGGAGAGTAAATTTGTTCCATTGGGAGATTATACAAGGGCACAAAGCATTATGACCTAGAACTTAGTGATGAGGTTTTTTGAGTAGTTGTAACTTTACTTCCATGCATACATTTACTTCCTTGTATACATTTACCACTGACACAGTGGTTAATCAGGAAGCCCTAGTTTCATATCTCACTTTCAACACTAGCAGTGGCATTAGGGTAATCACTTAACTTTTCTTCATTTGTAAAATGGAATAATAATATCAGTGGTTTCTATCTCACAGGGCTGTTGCAAGGCACAAAAGAAAAAAAAGTATGCATACTTCATTTTGTAAACATTAAAGGACTCTGGGTGCTAGTTATAATGATATATTTAAAGTTGTAAGGGACCTCAGAGACCATCTAAACCATCTGCTTGATTTCAAAAATGAGAAAAGTGTAGATGAGAATGGTGCAGTGAATTATTTATGGTCATACATCTGGAACCAGAAATAGAATTTGAACCCAAATTCTTGAATTCTAGACCTACTATGTTTTCCATTCTACCAGACTTTCTCCATGAGGATGCTTCTGAAATATCTCTTAATCCTTCAGCATCTTAAATACCAAAATGTAAAGTAGGTTTCAGCCTTGTATTGCCTATTTCTTACTGTGCTTGATTCTGATTAAAGTGATCCATGCACATAAATGGCATCCACACCTACTACTCAACAAGGTAACAGAACATGCCTGGATGGGGTTGGTTCCTTGTGCTCCATGCAATAACTTGCATTGTTTTGTCTTTTTTCAGGATCAGTGGAGGGTCAGCAATATTCCATGACCCAAAAGCCTCTGTCTAGGGGCTTCTTATGATGGGCATTCCCCTTTTCTGCTTTGTGGAGGCCATCTCACCAGTTGCATAGGATATTAATACCAGCATTTACCACTCACTATGGGTTTGACTGAGCACCATGCAACTGTATCAAAACATCTTGAAAACATAAAAGGGAGGTGTCTCTGGGAAATATGAACCTCTTATCTAGATCTCTTGACATCATGTAGAAATAAATGGAACTTACAGCCTATCTGTTGGCTATTTCTCACTCTTGCTACATGACTGCCTTCCCAATTTCTAATCCACACTTTTCTGATGGCACCATTTATACTATTTCTATCCAAGTCTTTGCATGTATCTAGCCTATGCATCTTTAATCTAACCTGTTTTTCTTCCACAACATCTCTTTTATCTAACTCTTTCCTTCTAGTCACACATCTATCATCTTAGCTCAAGTCCTCATTACCTCTTTTCCAAAATTTTGCAAGAGACTTCTGTTAGAAATTTCTGTCTCAGTCAATTTTCTAAATTCAAATCTGATTACTTTACTCCAACAGGAAATAAATCTCCATTGGCTTCTTTTTCTCTCTAGGATGAACCACAAGTTTTGATGGTTAGGAATTTTTTTTTTTTTGTGCTTAAATCTGTGTTCTGATACCATCAGCTATGTCTCTGGGGTGGATCACATTATCATAATTCCATCAGAGAAGTTACTTCCATGTTTTTCCACATATTTTTTGCTGTTGCTACTTGTAATTTCCACATATTTTCCCACATCTTTTTGGTGTTGTTGCTTATAATTCCCTCCATCCATTTCTTTCTACCAATTATTATATATTTCTCTCTCCTTTCACTCTGTCCCTCTTCAAAAGTATTCTGTGGGACAGCTGAGTGGCACAGTGGACAGAGCACTGACCCTAGGGCCAGGAGGCCCCAAGCCTACACCCCCACCAGAGACACAGCACCCACTCATCCCTATGGTCTCGGATAGGCCATCCAATCCCACCACCTTGTGAAAAGTAAAAAAGAAAATGTGTTATATTTGACTATCCTCTCCCATGATCTACCCTCTTCTCTATCACCCCTACATCCCCCCTTTAATTCCCTCTGTGCCCTTTCTCCCATCCCCTTTCTCTCCCTTTTCTTCTAGATTTCTATGCCATATTAAGTATATATGTATATATTAATATTAATATATTATATATATTTATAGGTTGTTTCCTTTCTGAGCCATTTCTGATGAAAATGAAGGTTCCCTCAATCCCCCTCATCTTCTCCCTTTCCATACCATTGCAAAAGCTACTTCTTGACACTTTTACATGAAATATCTTAGTCTATTCTAACTCCCTTTTCTCCCAGTACATTTCCTTTTCACTCATTGACTCCATTATAAAAAATACCTTATGCCTTCAAATTCATCTCCTTCCCGTGCCTTGTCTATATATATGCTCCTGACTGCTCCAATAAATGAGAAGGTTCATATGAATATTATCAGTATAATTTACCCATGCAGGAATACACACAGTTCATCATCATTAAATCCTTCATAATTTACCCTTCTCATTCACCCTCTCTATGCTTCACCTGAGTTCTGTACTTGAAGATCAAACTTTCTGTTCAGCTCTGGTCATTTCAATAGGAACATTTGAAATTTACCCAATTCATTGAAAGTCCATCTTTTCCCCTGGAAGAGGATGTTCAGTTTTGCTGGGTAGTTGATTCTAAGGTTGTATTTCAAGCTCTTTCGTTTTCTAGAATATCATATTCCATGCCCTATGAGCCTTTAATGTACATGCTTCTAAGTCCTGTATGATCCTGACTGTAGCTCCACGATGTTTGAATTGTTTTCTTCTGGCTACTTATATTTTTTCTTTGACTTGGGAGTTTTATAAACTTGGCTATAATTTTCCTGTTTTTTTTGGATCTCTTTCAGTAGGAGATTGGTAGATTCTCTCAATTTCTACTTTACCCTCTGCTTCTAGGATATCAGGACCATTTTCCTGTAGAAATTATTTAAAAATGAAGTCAAGGCTCTTTTCCTGATCATGACTTTCAGGTAGCCCAATAATTTTTAAATTGTTTCTTCTGGTTTTGTTTTCCAGATCCATTGTTTTTTTTTTTTTCAATGAGATATTTCACATTTTCTTCTAGTTTTTCGTTCTTTTGATATTGTTTTATTGTGTCTTGATTCCTTGCAAAGTCATCAACTTCCTTTAGCTCCATAGGTGTTTTTCTCTTCATTAGCTTTTTTGAATTGTTTCTTTCTATTTGACTTAAACTAGTTTTTAGCATATTATTATTATTATTATTATTAATATTATTATTTTGATTTCCTTGACTACACAGTTGACTTGGTTTTCATGTTATTCCTGTATCTCCCTCATTTCTCTTCTCTTTTTCCTCTACCTCCCTTACATGATTTTCAAAATCTTTTTTTGAGCTCTGAAATGTGACCAACTTCCATATTTCTTGGAGGATTTAGATGCAGAAGCTGGAACTTTATCTTCTGATTGTATATTTTGGGTCCTCCATGGAACCAAAATAATTGCCTATGGTCAGGTTCCTTTTTTTGTTTACTGTACCTGGTTTTGGGGTGCTTCCTGAGCTTTTGAGTATTATTGGGACACCCCTGCAAGGACCTCAGTTCCTTCAAGGTCTTATGGGAGCCTCTGACTTCTCTCCAGCCTGTGCTTTGGTCTGTGGATAACCACAAGCATACCCCTTTTGTCTATAGGGGCCTGGGACAGCAACCAGGGTCTGAATATGGACAAAACACAAGAGTCCTGTCCCAGGGCAGAGGAGAGGCCCCAACAGTCTTCCCCTACTCCCTTATCTTCCATGGGCTGAGTGCTCTGGAAGCAGCTGCTGGGCAGCTCTTAGGGCCTGCTTCCATTTCCTGGGATGTGGGCTGTGTTGATGGCTGGGACCATGCTGAGGAGGGCCACACTGGCCTGGACTTTGCACTTGCTTTGGCAGAGATTTCCCTGCTGATCTTCCAAGTTGCATTTGCTGTTCCCTGGGTTGCAGGTCAGGAAACTGCTTCTGGTGCTGGGAGCCAGTACTCCCTGGGACACAGGCTATTCTGGGAAGAATAGATCTCCTTTGCTCCAGGGTGATATTCCTGGCTTTGTTGCCACTTCTTCCACTCCAGTGGAACAGAGCTTTCCCAAGATTTTCCAGGTTACCTTGGGCTGGAGATTTGCCTCATTGGATCTTTCTGTGGGTTTTGTCTCTTGAAAATTTAGTTAGAGCCATAATTTTAAGGTCTTGGGAATATTTTGGAGAGAGCTCCTAGGAAAGGCTGTTCTCTTGCCACCATCTTGGTTACATCCCTCTTGATATTTAGGTTTTTTTTTTTTCCCTGCAAGGCAAACAGGGCTAAGTGGTTTGCCCAAGGCCACACAGCTAGGTAATTATTAAGTGTCTGAGATCAGATTTGAACCCAGGTACTCCTGACTCCAGGGTCGGTGCTTTATCCACTAAGCCACCTAGCCACCCCTTGATATTTAGTTTTAAAAATCCTCTTCCTTTCTTGTTCTTTACAAGGACTGCAAGGGTGGAAAGTATTGCAGCAGGAAACTATTTAGTGTGCATTTAGGGAAGAGGGAAGAATTCCATATTGTAACACCCTCATATTCTCTATTTGATTTTTGGGACCCAAATCTACCCATTTACCTCCTTATACCATGTATTTTTGATTTATGATCATCAAAGGATTAGTATTGTGTCAATTAAATTTTTTTCTTTTTCTTCCTCCTTCCACTCTCCCTCTTGCCTCCTTCTACCATGTATTTTTGCTTTATGATCATCTATTGCTCAGTATTGTGTCATTTAAATTTTTCCCTTTTCCCCCCTCAAAAACCTTAACACAGACAGCTTTGAAATAAAAGAAGAGAAGAAAGTGGAAAACTACCCAGAGAATCATTTATTATAGACCAATTCTGAAGTAACAGTTCCCCAAAGTCTCCTCTGATATGTGCAGACAGTTAAAAAAAAAAAAGTCGTTGTTGCTTGTGGTTTTTAATATACTTTTCAACTAATTCTCAAATGTAAATAGAAAATGCATCTTTAGGGGGTGGCTAGGTGGCGTAGTGGATAAAGCACCGTCCCTGGAGTCAGGAGTACCAGGGTTCAAATCCCATCTCAGACACTTAATAATTACCTAGCTATGTGGCCTTGGGCAAGCCACTTAACCCCATTTGCCTTGCAAAAACCTAAAAAAAAATGCAGCTTTGTATGGATTATGGCACTCTGGGACTCTTGTAGCTCTAAAACTATATATTAGTACTTGGGATATTCTTTATCTCAAATGATCTCAAATTGTGTTATGAATATTAGAAAGTGGTTCATGAGAAACTAAGACCTTGGGATAAGCCACTTATGTAATCTTACAAAATAACCCAGTGCCATACCAAGTCCTCAGGATTCTTGTAACCTGAGAGTCATTAGCTCTAGTCACTTTGTCAAACAAGATATTTTCTTCCCTGGTAATATTCACTGTGAAATTCTGAACAGGCCATTTTTTTTCCTTTTTAACTTAGACTTCTTGGCTATGTAGTAGGTGGCACAATGTATATAGAGCTGGTCCTCAGGTCAGGGAAAATGAGTTCAAATCTAGCATTTTACTAGATGATGAACTTGGACAAGTCACTTAATTTTTCTCTGCTTCAGTTTCATCCTCTGTAAGAAAGGATAATGATAGCACTTACTTCATCTAGTTGTGAGGATTAGCTGAGATAACATGCAAAGTGCTTTGCAAACCTCAAAGCATCAAATAAATCTAGTTATTATTATAGTTTGGAATCAAATCTTAATGTTGCCATGTTGCCATACAATTGAAAGAGTAGAGGCTAGAAGCAAAAAAAAAATTAGAAAGGAAAGAGATGAAGAGATCATCTACAGTTTTACCCAGATGCCTCTCTACTTCTGTTCCTACTGGAAATTAAAATTTATATAATGAGACAAAGAATGGAGACTGTATGAGTCACCATTGTCTTATGCATTCCTTCCTATGGAAGGCATTTAGATGAAGAATAAACTCTAAACAAACTGATTGATCACAGGATTATTCAATCATTTCTGTATATAGATGGATTTATGATCTCTATATCAAAGTAGATCATAGCAATCTATATGAAATTCTTCATGTCCTCTATGGATGAGCTTTTACCCAGATTTTTTGACATGATGTGAAGATAAATGGAACACACGACCTGTTGGTCATTTCCCACTCTATCTAATTTGTAAATTTGTAAATTCATAGGAATTTTTTTTCACAGGATTTAATTTATGACTTGTTCAATTTCTTTTTTGAAGATAAGTACTTTATTTCCTCTGCTATTGATTTGGGCAATTTATATTTTTGTAAATATTCATCCTTTTAACTTAGATTGTCAGTTTTACTGGTATAAAATTAGGTAAAATAGCTCCACTTGATAATTTGGCTTTCTTCTTTCTTTTTAAAAATCAAACTAATCAATGATTTATGTGTTTCCTTCCTTCCTTTCTTCCTCCCTCCCTTCCATCTTTCTAAAAATTTTGCTTTTGATTAATTTTCCTTTTGATTTTCAGGTTTTTCTATTTTGGTGTTTAATTGGGGCTTGTGCATGTGACAATTTTTTAGTTGTCAACAAAGTTCTTTGATTTGCTCTTTTGCTCTTTTATTAATATAGGCCTTTAGAGATAAATATTTCCCCCTAAGTACTATTTTTACTACATCCCACAAATTTTGGCATGCTATTTCATTGTTTTGACTATCTTTAATGAAATTGTTTGTTATTAAGTCTTGTTCTTTGATCCATTCATTCTTTTGGATTAAACTATTTAGTTTTTAAGTAATTTTTGAGCTATGCTTCCAAGATTTTTTATTGAATATAATTTTATGGTATCTAAAGGATGCATTTAATATTTTTGATTTTTTGATTTTTGTTAGATTTTTATGCCCCAAATAATAATTGACTATTTTTGGTGAAAATGCCATGGATAGCTGGGAAAAAGGTATATACTCCTTTCTATTCCTTTTCAATTCTTTCCAGACTTCTATCATATTTAACTTTTTAAAAACTTAATTCATCTCCTATTTATTTATCTCTGGGAGGGGAAAATTGAAGTTCCCCACTAGTATTTCCTATTTCCTACTATACCACTGACTTTTTCCTTTAGGAATTTGGATTCTCTGTTATTTGATTTAGTTTACTTTATTATTGTTCAATTGTGTCCAACTCTTCATTATCATTTTTAGGGTTTTCGTGGCAAAGATGGTTTGCCATTTCCTTCTCCAACTCATTTTATAGATGAAGAAATGGAGAAAGATGACTTGTCCAGGGTCATACAGCTAGTAAGACTCTGAGGCCACATTTGAACTCAGGGAGATGAGTATTTCTGACTCTAGACCTGGCACTCAGATACTGCACCACCAAGTTTCCTACTACTTTCATTGTACCTTTTAGCAAAATGTAATTTACCTGATTATTTCTTTTAATTAGGTTTGATTTTGCTCTTATTTCCAATATATTTGTATTTGCTTTTACTTCACCTAATATCATAATTTCTGTCCTAACCTTTTTTTCCTATAACTGAAGTATAATGGATTCTTTTCTAATTTCTTATTTTAAATTTGTGGTGTTGGATTTTTTTTGCTTGCTTTAAGTACATTTCTTCTAAAGAACATATTGTTTGATCTTGATTTCTATTCTACTATCTCCTTCTCTTTTGTGGTTAATTTAATCCACTCACATTCACAATAATAATTGCTAACTATGATTTTTCTCTGTATTTTTTTTCTTCTCTCCCTCTTTTTTTACTGTCTCCTCAAAAGTATGTTTACTTCTGATCACTACCTCTCTTAATCAGCCCTTCAATCTAATCACCTGTTTTCTCATTTGATAAAATGAATTTATATATATATATATATTTATATATATATATAAATAAATATATATATATATATATATATAATATTCTTCTGTCTTTGAACCAGTTCAGAAATATTGCAACCCTCCTCACCTCCATTTCTCTTTCCATTGTAAAAATCCTTTCTTGATCATGTCTTGTATGTAAGATTCAAAATGATTATACATTCAATGCAGCCTCTGAAGCTGAGATATAACAAAGTATAGATGCTAATTTTAGACTAACAATTAACAACAAGAAAACAGAGGTTCCACCAGCCAGCACCACACCATTCACATGTGGAACCATCCACTACAGCATGGAGAAAATTTGAATGCTGTAGATAAGTTCACTTATCCTAGCAGCATACTTTCTAGAGATATTCACAAGGATGAGGAAGTTGATGCATACATTGGCAGAGCTAGCTCAGTTTTTGGGAGGCTCCAAATGAAAGTGCAGGAGAGAAGAGGTATTAGATTGCCTACCAAACTGAAAGTCTGATCTCAGTGTTGTATGCCTGTGAAACCTGGATAGTATACCAGTGCCATGCCAGGAAACTGAATTACTTCCATTTGAATTGTCTTAGGAAGGTTCTAAAGATCACCTGGCAAGATGAGGTCCTTTCTTGAGTTCAGCTGCCAAGCATTCAAATTCTACTGCAGGGAGCCCAATTCTGATGAGTTGGTCATGTTTTTTGAGTGCCAAAAGTATATTTGTCTAAAAGGTTAATTTACAGAGAACTCACACAAGGTGAGTCAGAAGTCAGATGAAATGTTACAAGGACACTCTCAAGTCTCAAAGACACTCTCTGAAGAACTTTGGTATCAATTGTGAGATGTGGGAAATATTGGCATAAGTCATATCAAAGAAGGTGCTGTGCTTTTGAGTAAATTATGGAATAGCAGTATTCAAAACAAATGTGACATGTGGAAATTTCAAGACATTTTCACTCCAAATGTTCATATGGACTTTTTGTGATCAACCTGTGGTAGAACATTTAAAGTCACAGTTGGACGCATTATATCTTGACCCCCAACATGATGATATCATTTTGATCCTCTTGGAGAATGAAAAACAATCAACTATATGAGATAATTTTACCATTCTTTCTCTCACATGCCCCTCTTCTTCTATTATATAATTTTTCTCATATTCCCATTTTTAATGATCATTCTACCAAATTAGACTTACATCTATGCCCTCTATCTAAGTATACTCTTTTTAACTGTTCCAATTTAACAGTTCCAATTTAAACTTATTAAGTTCCTCATAATTTCTCACTCATATTTGCCTTTTCATGTCTCTTTTGCATCTTGTGTTTGACTGGTAGATTTTCTATTCAGCTCTTTTCATCAGAAATGCCTGGAAGTCCAGTCCTCTATTTCATTAAATATCTATTTTTTTTCCTTTTAGGATTATACTTAGTTTTTCTGGGTAGATTATTTTTTATTGTAATTCCAGTTCTTTAATATTTTAGAATATCATATTCCATGTTCTTCACTTTATTATTTTGATAGTTGATACATTTTTTATGATCCTGACTGTGGTTCCACGATATTTGAATAGTTTCTTTCTTACTGATTGAAATTTTTTCTCTGTGACTTGGAAATTCTGGATAGTGACTACAATATTCCTGGGAGTTTTATTTTGGGATTTCTTTCAGAAGGTGACAAGTAAATACTTTCAATTTCTACTTTACCCTCTGGTTCCAAGATATCTGAACATTTCCCTTTATAACTTCTTGATGTCTAAACTCCTTTTCTGATTGTGGTTTTCAGATAATATTATAATTTTTAAATTATTTCTCCTCAAATCTATTTCTGAATCAGTTTCCCATAGGGAAATGGAACATTACAGAAACCTTGAAAAAATCTAGGAATTCTAGGCATTAGGAGACAGCTTGTGAAAAGTCATGGCAGCAAGAGATGCCATCTCAAATTTGGGGAATAGAAAATAAATTTATTTGACTGGAATTGTACAGTACATGAAAGGGAATAGTGTGTAATTAGTTTTAAATGGTATTTGGGAGTCAGATTATGAAGGGGTTTAAATGTCAAAGCTGAAGAATTTGTATTGCCTGGAAGCAATAGGGAGTTACTGGAGCTTTATGAGCAGGGGAATGATGTAGTCAGACCTATGCTATAGAATATCAATTGGTAACTGGGGATGGATTGGAGAGGAGAGAAATTGGATTCAGGGAGACCGATTAGGAGGTGATTACAATTATCTATGTGAGAGGTGATTAGAGTCCTAACTAGTGTGGTTGTAACATGAAGGAAAAGAATGGGACAGATGTGAGAGATAGTGAGGAGATAGAATCAGACCTGGAAACTAATTGGATTTCAGGGTAGAGTAAGAGTGAGATTTCAATGATGATTCCTAAATTGTGAACTTGTTTTAAAAAAATGAACAGTGTGACACTCTGTGCAAAGAAATGAAGATAGGAGATGGAATTGCTTATGAGAAATAGCAAGAAGATCAGACTGAATTATAGAATCCATGAAGGCCTGATGTATGTAGGCTAGAATGGTAGGTTTGAGACTGATCCTGAAAGGTATTAAATGCAAAATGGAGGCATTTATATTCAATACTAAAGATTAAAGGCAGTTAATAAGAGTTTATTCATCAAGGTAGTGATTCATCAAGGTCGTCTGACCTGCACTTTAGGAATATCATTTTGTCAGTTTTATGGTGGATTGGTTGAAGATAAGAGACTTGAGGAATGAAGACTTTAGGAGATTATTGCAATAGTGTAGCTAAGAGGGAGATGGTCATATGAGTGGGAAGAAGGGAATAGATTTGAGAAGGGTTGGTATAATACTGAGACTTGTGAAATGATTGAAGAAGTAGGGTGTGAGAGAGTGAGGAATAGAGAATGAATCCAAGGTTGTAAATTGACTGAGTGGATGGTAGTATCCCCAACAGAAATAGGGAAGTCTGAGGAGTGGTTTGTTTGAGATGAAAGATAATGAGTTTTGTTTTGATATGTTGAGTTTCAGATGGCTATGGGACATTCAATTGGAAATGTCTAATAGGCAATGGGTGATGTGGGACTGTAGCTCAGGAGAGAGAGACTAGCTTTGATGTATGACTCTGGGAGTCTTTTGTTTAAAGATGATAATTGAATACACTGGAGCTGAGAGGGGTCACTAAAGAAGAGAGGGTATAGAGAGAGAGAAGAGAAGAGGGTCCAAGATACAACTCTGGGTTTTCCCTCAGGTGGAAAGCAACAGTGAGCCTGCAAAGGAGACTGAGAGGGAGCACTTGGATAGGCATGAGGACAATTAAAAGTCTAACAGTGCCAAGAAAATTCAGAGAGGAGAAAGCCCAGGAGGGCTGATTCACAGGCTTATGCTCTTCTGTTATGTGGAAGACAGTTCTCTGGAAATTCAAAGAGGAAGCAAATGAACTTAGAAATCACTTACTATTGTCTATTTTTATTTTGAGCTAAATTCTGAGCCAGTTAGTCTGCCTTACTTCCCAGTCTCCTTTCTTCCCCCTCTCTCTCTCTCCTTCCCTCCTCACCCTTTCTCCTTCCTTCTTTTGTCTCTGTCTCTTTCCTTTTTTCCCTTTCCCCCTTTTCATTCCTTCCCTCCTCCCTCCTTCCCTCCCTTCCTTCCTTCCTTCCTGCCTGCTTGCCTGCCTTCCTGCCTTCCTTCCTACCTTCCTTCCTTCCATCTTTCCCAAGATATTTCCACTTCCATGGCCCTCAGTTTCCTCATTTTTAAAACGACAGGGTTGGACTTGCTAAGGTCTCTTTCAGGTGGGAGACTAAGGCTCTAAAACATTTTAATGCAGGAACTCATTTTATCCTTACAGAAACTTTACAAGTTATACAGGACAGGTCAGCAGACATAATTATTTGCATTTTACCACTCTGGAAACTGAGGCATAGAGCAATTACATGACTAGTTCAAAGTCACTGACCAGTGAGTAGCCAAGCTATGTTCCTTGAACTCCTACTCATTACTGTTTCTTCTAGGTCACACTGTCTCTTTTAGAAGAAAGTATTTTACAAAAACTTTATCTCACCATAGAGCTGAGATTAAGAAGTAGAAAATCAGGGATATTAAGAAACAAATGAACAAACATTCTAGAGTGATTGAGATTTCCCCTTCTTCTAATTCCATTTAAAGTATTCAACTTTGAGAGGTTTGACCTTGAAAAAGGAAATGGGCCATTATGGAATTTGCAGGACTAGGTTAGAAGCAGAAGAGCTTTAATACAATTATCTTTGCTTCTCCCTTCCCTCTGGCTACCCGTGTAACCCACAGAGTTCTGAGAATCTCTACTCCTTTCTCCTCCATTATATCTTCCTTTAGCCCCTCAACAACATTAATGCTACACCTGGGTCCCTTTTCTAAACACCAATTCACTTACATTGCTCCTTACATTCATAATTAGAGGAAAATGTCATGATAAATGTCTTTGCTGAAATGAATTCACAGGGAAATAGTTCAGATTTCCCACTAGTGCTGGTTTTGCTCATCCTTAAAAATAAATCATTGTTCCCTACCTTTTCCACTTTGACATAAATGTATGTCTGTCCTATTAGGAATAGCTATATCTCTATATATTTCCTGTTAGACATCTCTACCTTTTGTGATGAAGTAGAGAGAAAAAGAGATTGGAAGTTTCAGGACCTGAGCGTCAATCCCAATGCTAACCTTACCTGTGTGCACCTGGGTAGGTAATTTATCTAATCTAGACCTTACTTGTAACACCTATCATTTTAAATCTATGAATTTCACAGCATTATCTGTCTTAAGCTTTTCCATACATGGTACCTTTCCTACAAAGGTTCTGATCAATGCTAAAGAATAGTGCAGATTATATTTTTTTAAAAGGAGTCACAGAAGGAAAATTATGAAGGGAGAGAAATAGCTTTTAAACAACAGAATAGCAGAGATAGAATTTTTAAAAGTCAGTCAAATCAGATAATCATCCCATGTTTGCTTTTATGAGTAGGAGCTAGGAATGTGCTAAAAGCAACTATAAAAGCCTAAGTGTGAGTAATTAAACTGTCTACAAAGAGACCCCGATGTGATTATTATTACGAGAAGCTTTTTTAAAAGAGAAGAGATGCCAGGACAAGATTGCCTGCTAGACATGCAGATTTAAAAAAAAAAAAGAACATTCATAGTTGACTTTAAAAGCATTAGAAATTATTGACACATTTTGGTCTAGCAGGTGTTTCTGAACAAATATTCCCCCCCCCCCCAAATATCCCACAAAGTTTATTCCTCCAAAAAAACCAGTTATACAAAATCACTTAAGGTAACAACTGTGACTGATGATAGAAAAGGATGTACTTTTAATAATTTAGTTAAAATCAATAACATAATAATTTGGCATCTAATTTGAGTTCAATGGACTTGGATTCAAGAAGATATGAATTGGAATTCCACCTGAGAAATCTGTTAGCTATGTGAGGTCAAGAAAAATCATTTGATTGTCCTGAGTCTTGCTTATTTCATTTGCAGAATAGGGACAATAATATAACCTACATTAAAGGGTCCAATTATGCCCATTGTACATACATGTATATGTATGCATATGCATGCATATGATGCAGGGGAAGATGATGAGAATTTGAATGTAACAGAAAGAATTACTGATAAAAATATCTCCTAGGAATATTATTTTGATATAAGGAATATCAACATGAATAATCAGGGAAAATATGAGAAGGTATATGAAGGCATGATGATCATGATGATGGTGTTTGTCCTTCATTCTTTGAGGAGGAGAGAAATTGCAAGGCAAACAGGGTTAAGTGGCTTGCCCAAGGCCACACAGCTAAGTAATTATTAAGTGTCTGAGACCGGATTTGAATTCAGGTACTCATGACTCCACTGTGCCACCTAGCTGCCCTGTCCTTCATTCTTGAAGAAGACTGACAATAGTGAGGTGAACTGGATTTGAGTGAGTGTTAGGTCACCAGCCTAGTTTCTCCTCCAGACCATCTGGGTCCAATGGCCAGAGCTAGACTCCAGTTCAGGGCTGGCTCAGTCTTCTCTGACCATGGCCCAGCCAAGGCTGCTTGGCTCTTCTTTTGTCTCTTTCTCTCCTTCTCTCTCTCTAGCCCTTCTTATGTCATGTAACCTTTTGAATAAATTTTTGTTTTATTTCTACCCAAGCTTTCCCAGTCTGAATAATGATTCCTCATAGACAGAATTGAAACTATAGCCAGTAGCTACACATATATATGTATAGGATAGGGCATGTAAATATTCAAGTGTGCATATTATATTATATTGTTAGTGATTTTCATACTTTAAAATGTTATTGAAACAAAATGATCTAATTATTGATATTTTTTCTTCAATACATTACTGTAGGCATTATATGCATTGTTTTTTGGTTCTACTTTCCTGATTCTTCATGCCTTCATAGAAGAGCAGTTAGGTAGTGCAATGGATAGAGCACCAACCCTGGGCTCAGGGGGACCTGACTTCAAATTTGACTTCAGACACTTTACACTAGCAGGACCTTCTCCAGTTATCCTGATTCATATCTGGCCATTGGACCCAGATGGTCTGGAGGAGAAACTAGGCTGGTGACCTAACACTCACTCAAATCCAGTTCACCTCACTATTGTCATAGTCTTCTTCAAGAATGAAGGACAGGGCAGCTAGGTGGCACAGTGGAGTCATGAGTACCTGAGTTCAAATCCGGTCTCAGACACTTAATAATTACTTAGCTGTGTGGCCTTGGGCAAGCCACTTAACCCTGTTTGCCTTGCAACTTCTCTCCTCCTCAAAGAATGAAGGACAAACACCATCATCATGATCATCATGCCTTCATATACCTTCTCATATTTTCCCTGATTATTCATGTTGATATTCCTTATATCAAAATAATATTCCTAGGAGATATTTTTATCAGTAAAATCAGTTCAGAAAGACATTCTGGAAAATGGAACATGGAATAATTTACTTAAGAAGAGAATTTTTGGGTTCACTGGCATATAATTTAGATAACCAAGTTCAAATTAAGCTAATATAACATTATTTTATCTTTTTAAGTTACCTGAAAAAAGTAAGTGTATGAAGTAGAGAACATAAGAGTAAGTTCTTTAAATTCAAGAACTATATATTATGGGACAGCTATTTTTGGGGTGATGTGAATAGAGCACTAGCCGTGGCATCAGGAGGACCTGAGTTCAAATGCAGCCTCTGATATTAATTGTCTGATCCTGGGCAAGTCACTTAACCCTGATTCCCTTGCCAAAAAACAAAAACAAAAACTATGCCTTATAAAATTTTAAGTTCCATGAGAGAAGGCAGACTCTTTTACCCTAATTTTGTATCTCCCTTAGTAACTAGCCTTGGTTTTTGTACACAGTATATGCTTAATAAATATTTATTGAATGATTGTTTATTGTAGTTATTATTATACCTCAGCTTTATCTTTCAATATTCATTTCCACCTTTTGTAATAATGATGGACATTTATGTAGTACTTCAAGATCTACAAAATGCTTTTCATACATTTGAACCTCATTACAACCTATGAGTTAACTGCTATAGGTATTATTATTCCTACCTTACAGGAAAAAAATTAAGGTTCAGAGAGGTGAAAAGACTTGCCTATCTAGACACATATTTAGTAAGTGTCAGTGGTAATATTTAGACCCAGTTCTTCCAGATTTCAAGTCCAGTGCAGTATCTGCTAAACTATTCTGCCTCACATGTACAATGTCATTTCAAAATGTGAGCTTATTGATGAATTCACTGAATAGCTTCATTGCAATTATAATTGTAGTAATTATTTCATTTATCTAATCTTTATGCTTGAAGAAATTCAGATAGAAAGGGCACAAGGATAAGTAACTGTCCTACTATTGTTTTTAATATGCTTAATACTTGATAAACTGTTGCCCAAGTGGAAATATAATTGGCTTTTGTAATTGAATGAAAGTGCTGAAATGTAGCTCATCTTTTGTAGATTCACTGAAAACATCTCCAGGACAAGGCCAGTAACAGGCTGATAGGGATGATGTGGTTTTAGTACTACTTCTCTAGATTTTGAGAGTTTTTCATGTTATTTGGAACCTATAATTATGTAGTATGACAACAGTAGAGCACCTAACGTGGTGCAGTGGATAGTACTCTGGACCTAGAATCAGGAGGACTTGAGTTTAAATGTAGCCTCAGACACTTCTTAGCTGTTTGATCTTGGGCAAATCACTTAACTCTGTCGCATCTATAAAACAAACTGGAGAAATGGCAAATCACTCCAGTGTCTTTTGCCAAGAGAACCTCAAATGGGGACATGAAAGACGTAACTGAAATAACATCTGTTAAAATCTTTGTTCTTAAATTTTTACAGATCTTATTTCTGGACAATGATAAGTGACAGTTTTGTTTGATTCCAGTTCAATTTATTTTTGAATTGTCAAAAATTTTTGGAGGTTTGTATATGTTAGTAATATGGTGATAGGTGATTGGGAAACTTCTGTTAAGAAAATGAAGAATAGCAATCCTCTAGCTGTTCTAGTTACTTGACCATATCTATTTAGGTATTCTGAAAGTGAAAAATATTTGTAACTTGTGTTGATATCTATCTTTATCACCATCCTCATCCTCATTCTCATTCTTATTATCATTCTTATTGTTATTTTGAACTGGACACAGATATTGAATAATTAGTGTATACATGTTCTTTAACAAGATCTATAAAATGACTGATAACAAAATATAAATGATCAAGGATCTCGCTGGAGTTATTAGTCAGCTCTACAAGTCTCTTAATAAACAAACAATCCTCATGCCACAAAAGTCAACTTTGAAGAAACCAATATTCTGGGCCATGAAAATAGTAGGTAGTTAGCTAGCTTCAGGCCTGAAGTGAGGAAGATTTGAGTTAAAATCTGGCCTCAGAAACCTCCTGCTATGACACCTTGGGTAAGTCATTTAACTCCATTTGCCTCAGTTTCCACATCTGTAAAATGAACTACAGGAGGAAACAACAAACCACTTCAGAATCTTTGCCAAGAAAACCCTAATTTCAATCAAGAGATTGAAATGATTAAACAATAACAATGAAAATGGTAGAAAGTAAATATTGCTTTAAACTTTACAAATCACTTTCTTCATAACAAAGATAAATGGGTATTATCCTAATTTTATACATGAGCAAAGTAATGCACTGAGATCGTCAAAGACTTATAAAGGGTTACCCAGCTAGTAGTCAGACCTGGGACTCGAATCTCCAATCGAATCTCTAATTCTTCTGCCTCTAAGTCCAGTTTTCTTTTGAATGATGACAAGAAGATATAATAAATTTACTTTGTCATTAAGTCCTAAGGGGGCAACTTAATAAAGAAAATGTGAACATTCATTTAAGATTTAGATTGATTTCAATGAGATACAAATAGAAGGTCAGTATCATCAGGCACAAAAAAATTTAAGTGAGAACCATAAGGAAAATATATAAACTTTAAACACTATATACCCATGACATTATCAATGCATCTTTTGAAAAATAAAAACTCTTTGTGACAGAAATAATACATTTTGAGAAAGAGGATAATGGCAATTATAATGATTTCACTTCCCAGAGGGATTTAATCCTGAAAAGATGCTGATTCCATCTCTTTTATTTGTTGAAACTATCAATAATGTCATCTTCAAACATGAAGGACAATGATATAGCATGAATTGCATTTCCCATGTTGTCCTTGGTGATGGTGAATGTTTCTTATCAGAAGGCAAAGATAACTGGTTTACTAACAAATAACTCATTTTGAGATTCTTTGTTTCACTTACACCAAGATTTGTGAGGTAGGAAGATTCAAAGCACAGGGGAGTTTCACATTTTCTTTTGATGAAAAGGAAGATACTCTAGGCCAGGATTCCTTGACCTTTTAGTGTGTCATAGACCCCTTTGACAGTCTAGTGATCTCAAGAAGCCTTTCTTTGAAAAAGAATTTTTAAGTGTAAAAAAATACATAGGATTACAAAAAAAAAAATAAAGTTATCAGAATATTAAAGAAAAAGTCTATGGATTCCAAATTAAGAACCATTGCTCTGGAGCCTTCTTCAGATGGCCCCAACAGTAAGGAATCTCCTTATTCTTTAAGGGAAAAAAGAAGCAAAAAAAGAGACAATGTTATTACTTTTTCCATGCCCCTTTGAAGTAGTCTCATAATTGTTAGGCATTGACTGTTTAAAAGTGTTCTTAGTATGACGTAGATTTGTATCATCCTCTTGGTTTTTTTTTTTTTTTTTTAGGTTTTTACAAGGCAAATGTTGTTAAGTGGCTTGCCCAAGGCCACACAGCTAGGTAATTATTAAGTGTCTGAGACTGGATTTGAACCCCGGTACTCCTGACTCCAGGGCTGGTGCTGTATCCACTGCGCCACCTAGCCACCGCATATCCTCTTGGTTTTTAAAGAAAGTAGTGCTAACATAGATTTAAGTTCATGTTTATAATTCGGATTATATTATATTATGCAGTTGAATGAACAGCATATAGAGTTTGTCTATCTCTCCATATATCATAGACAGACTATGCAAATGTAGAATGAGTTAGATTCAGAGTTGAAGAAAAGATAGAATGGATTGGATAACCTTTGGGAAATCACAAATTTCAACTTTTCCCAAACTTCTTTCTAAAACAAAGGTCCATCTTTTTTTCTTTAACACCAATACTCTTCTAGTGATGCAGTATGACTGTGAACTTTGTTACATTGCAGTCACTCAGGAATTAAAGTTGGTGAACACCCTAGAAACAATGAAGGGGTGATTGGTAAAGTGTTGGGGATTGGTAGGCTGCAACAAGGAGAAGCAATGCTGATGGATCTTAAAAGAATTCTATATTTTAAAAAAATAAAATGGGTTGATCAAGTGATGGGAACAGGAGATAAATAATTGATAGCTTTCATATTCCACTGCAACTTTGCAGGTCAGAATTTGAGGAAGGCATCTGCACTCTAGGTAGGGGGAACTCATGAAAGGATATAGACTAGAGTTGCATAGCATAGAAAGAAATGAATTGGTTGCATCATTGGAGGAAAGGAAATTCTTGTTAAATCATAGATCCATTTGAGCATTTGATACAGACTTATAGTTATTTATGCTTTTATTCATCCATTCTGCATTTATTTATCCTTTACTAAGTTCAAGTTCTATGATGATACCACAGTTGATTTTCTTTGATTTCTCTCCACTGCTGCAGTTTACAGAGCTTTTGGATCTTCCTAATAATTCTTTTGTTCCTCTAAAGGAGCTGTTCTTTTTCTAATTCTGCATCATACTGGACCATGGACGATGATGAATCAGGAAGAGAAATCTTTAAGCTGGGGATAAGAACAAAAATTGAGAATCAAGGGTAGAAATGGGCTAAGAGCAGAGTCTTATCGATACCATGGTAAACAGATTAGGTAGCAGAGTCAAATCCAATGTGTTACCAATAAGGTGACTTTGAAACAAAAACATAGCCTGGCCCAAACAGGAAGTTTTTTGTATATCTCCTGGTGTAGCAGGAATTAATCACTGGTATGAAAAGCCAAAAGCAGTGTTACCATGTAGCTGCATTTGAACCGCTGTTCAAATTTTAAACTAATTTCTATTAATTTATTATTTGTTTATTTATTCCTCTTTATTTATAGGAGGACTTTGTCCTCTCAGAATCCTTTCATTCCTTTGTTTTCCATTAAAATAGACTGTTCCTGAAGTTAATAATACAGTCATTGATGTACCTTCTTTCATGACCAGGACAGAAGGGACCAGTGAGTTTCTTGCTTTTACTTTGGACCCTCTTGGATCATTGACATTCAACAGTCTTTGAGAATTACTTGATTTTGGGACATCACTCTCTCCACTGTGGTATATCTGTCCTCAGGTCTCTCTTCCTCCTCTCTGAAAAAAATCAGTACATGCATCATAGTGTTTCTCTCCACTCCAGATTCTGCTTTTAACCTTACAAACTTCAATTTACATATTAGAAGACTCTAGAATACTTTTACTTCTAAGTTCATCAACCTGTTTAACTCCTGGTTCTGTCTGGTACCTGTTAGCTAAATCACCTTTAGCTTCTTCTTCCTCCTCTCTCAAAAAAAGTTAATGATTTTTATTATTCCTCTTCTTATATGTGGGAATTTAATTTATGTATTGATGTCCCCTCAAATATCCTTGTTTTTTAGTTCATCAACTTCTTCAAATCCCAATTTCTGTATCCTTACTTGACCTCAGCCTAAAATAGAGATTATCTTTATCCTCTATCTGTTGTATGGGTGCAAACATAGGATGGGCTAATCCAAGGTTGACACATGATCAATGCCATTGGGAGGTTGTGGTTTTCTCAGGATGGATAATCTACTCAGTTTGGATATTAATAAATAAATTTAACAGGGATTACTCAGCATATTATAGGAAGGGTTTTTGGAAGAAAGAAGAAAATATTGAATTTTTGACAGAGCTATGAAGGTTCAGATGATAATGCATCAAAGAAAAATATTAATTCAACAGGCAAGCAAAAATGATGACTATAAAACACATTAAGCTTAAAAATTTCTTCAACTTAGGTATTTTCTCCCCAAATAGGTGTTGAACTTGTAGGTATATTATATATTAAATAATAATGACAATAAGTATAAAAGATCAGCTATAACAACAGAAATAATTATAATACATGCTTGATTGATCAATTAGCTTTATTCCTATAAATAAAAAATCATACATCAGTAGTACCTATAACCATGAAATAGATCACTGTGACCAAAATAAAGGATGAGACAAGGAAAAGAAAGGTCATTCGGGGTGTCTGACTGGGTTCTTAGAGAGAATATTAAAAGATTTGGGTAATGATGAATGACCTTGTCTCATATGGACAACATTAATTGCATCCTTGATATCTTTGGAGCCCCTTCTTACTCTTTCAAATTATAAACACCCCCATGCTCCAGCTATTCCTCACCCATGATACCCCATTTCCTGACCCCATAACTTTGTACAGCCTGTCCCCAGACATGGAATGCTCCTCCTGGCCTCCAATGAATAGCTTCATAGGCTTTCTTCTATGCTCACTGAGAATCTCACATTCTGTAGGCCTTTTCCAACCAACCCCTCCCTCCCTCCCTCCCTCCCCTGCCAAGTGCTAGTCCTTTTTTCCCTAAGACTTCCTTCCATTTATGGAAGACCTACCCTTCTATTGTACTTATCTTGTATTTACATAGTCATCTGTATGCTGTTACCCTCATTAGAATGTAGGCTGCTTAAGAGCACATGCGGTATTTTTGACTCCCTTTGCATTCTCAGAGCTTCTGGCCCCAGTAATTGTTGATGTTCACTTCTGTCTCATTCTAAAATGACCCATGGAATTTCATAGATGGGATTTTCCTGGCCAATATACTGGAGTAGTTTACCATTTTCTTCTCCAGTAAGCCCCATTTTAAGATGAGGAACTGAGGCAAATAGGGTTTAATTGACTTGCTCAGGGTTACACAGCTAGTAAGTGTCTGAGGTTGGATTTAAATTCATATCTTCCTGAATCCAAGTTTGATGCTCTATCCAATGCTCCAACTAGCTGCCCAGTACTTATTGACTGACTAACTGACTAAGTAATGGGACAATAGAGTGTAAAGGAGCTATCTAAATAATTAATAAATAAAAAATGTGAGTGCATTCCCAAATGTATCATCCATTGGATGAAGGCAACTGATGGGGTAGAGGTAACTTTTAATAAATGACCAGCTAAAGGATCACTCATGTCCCCTGGTAGTATTGCATTTTTGCCTTTTCTTGTATACCTTTTAGAAAGTGTGGCAAGGGTTAATGGACTGAAAGCTACTAAGGACAACTGAGTTCTTGGACAGAATATTAATAGATTCCTTCATATTATCAATAATGTCTTTCATTCAAGCAGATGGAAGATCTAGTGGAGCAAGAATCCAGTTGCAGAGTTGATTTATATAGAAAAGTTAGAAATCTTGTGCCTGGAGCTTGAAGTCTGCTTGAAATAAACAGGCTCTATAACTTATACTCCTTCTGATTCTAGGTTGTGGGACTGAAATTCTTTAAAAAGTTAGATTGTCAGCTGAGCCTGAGGCTCTAGGTGGTAGTAACTAGAATCTAGCAGTGAAGCAGCAGCATCTAATTTCATTCAAATGGAGTAGCATCTGGCAGTGTCCTATGGTAGCAATAGTAACCAGTGAAATAGCATCTGGGAGAGCACATAAGACCAAGGGTGGTGGGAGTAATACACAGACAATCAGAGACCTTGAAGCACCGAAAGCATGAATTGCCCCTTGTTCCTTTTATGAATAACTCTCTACTTTTATTCACTCTTCCCATTGACACTATAGAAATATTTGTGAGAGTATGTTTATGTTTAACCCCTCATTTATGAGGGAGATTTTTATTGCTACTTAAAAATTTTATTTTATTATATTTTAAGATATGAATTCTTCCTCTCCAATCTCCTTATTTTCCCTCTACCAATGAGAAAGGAAGAAAAGCAAAACCCATTATCAATATATAGATATGCATGTGTAGGTGTATGTTTATATACATACAAGGAAAAATTCGCACATTAATCAGGACCAAAAAATGTATTTTAATTTTCACTCTGAGGTCACCACTTCTCTAGAGATAGATGTGTGATTATGATTCTTACCACATCATTGCAGTAAATATCTTTATTTTGACCTAATCATGTATTCTGGCTAACTAGAGACAAGGCAAACACACTAATGGTGACTCATGGGCTATAGTTTTAGGAGTCTAAACTCATAAAATGCTTGAATGATAAATAATAAAAATGTATCACAAGTTCTCCTGGTGAGCAGTCAATACAAGGGAAGTTCCCAATCATAAATACTTGATAGAAGGAATACATACTTTAGGAAAAATGAACCCAGTTCCATTGCTGTCTGTGATCAAGATATTACTTTTGATACAGAATGTCTATGATTTAAAATCAAGGCAGTCTAAGATAAAGGAAACTCTTTGAGTATGACCATTGTTGTCTTGATCTGGTCTTATACTTCTCCATTTGAATTTTTTCCTCTATTTGCTGAAAAGGGGAAAAGTTACTAACTATAGAAAATGGAGCCAATCATTTTTAGTAAGAGGCAGACACCCTCACTATCATTTCCACTCTGTGTTTTAAAAACATCAAACCTAAAGGAGAAAAAGAACTCTTAATTAAGCTGAGACCAATGCTCTAATCTATAGACAGAATGTTCTTAGTTGTGGAGGACTACTAGTCCTCACTCTCCTTTACCCTCTACCAATTTTTTTTTTTGGTTTTGGGATTGAAATTTGAGTGTTTTGAAAACTCAAAATGTGCCCTAAAGTTCTTTTCTCTAGAAATGGCCCAGGACTGACTGCTTACCATTGTTTCCATTCACTAATGCTTTTTCTTAAACTGAGAAAAATGTTCCACATACATGCTGTCTCTGACTCCTGTGAGGAAGGGGAAAGGGGGATATTATATTGTTTACTCTCACTTCTTTAAAAGTTTCTAAGGTTTTAAGAGAAATAGATCTGTTTAGATTTTTTTGTTTATAATTTTTTTTGTTTACAATTGCCTTATGCCCCAGCTTTTGACCTCATCGTTCTTCTTTTATGAGACATAATAAATCATTCTTTAATTTATTCAGGGTTAGCTACTTTCTTTGCTTTGCTGAGGATCTCTCAATCCCTGAATCTAAAAAATCTAAAAGTTAGGTTTGTTGGAAAAGGCAAGGGTTCAGACCCTTTAAAGTTTGCATTTCCTTTGAAATAAAGCAATAATTATTTAGCTCTCTATTTACCCTCCACTGCTCTCTATCATCATTATCTGTTCTCTCTCTCTCTCTCTCTCTCTCTCTCTCTCTCTCTCTCTCTCTCTCTCTCTCTCTCTCATTTATTACTTTTCTTGCTACCATCTATATCTTTTGATCTTTCAATCTATCATCTGTTTTCTCTGTCTCTATCTCTGTCTATCTCTGCCTGTCTCTGTCTCTCTGTGACTATCAGTGTCACAGAGTCATCCTTTGTACCTCCTGTTGGGGAAAGTACCTGTATTTAGGTCTTTCTGAAGTAAGACTGATCTCTTATCTCTTATGCCATAATACCTTCCAGTGAAACAACAATAACAATAATATTTTGATAGAACAAAGCATATTGATTTAAAGTAAACAAAGTACTTTCCTCACATTCACCTTATAAATAAGTAGTGCAAGTACTCAGGGAGATTAAATGATTTACTCAAAATCATATTCCTATAATGACAAAGGGAGGTGGGAAAACAGTTCAAGCCCATTCCAGCCCTTCTGATTCTTAAGTTCAGTGCTCTTTTTTATTATACATGTTGCTTTGAAAGAATGGAAAAAAATAGACTATTTTTAGATCCACTGGTAACTTGCAAGCAGGATGCATTTTTTGTTAAGTCTTTTTATGGTCCCTCTTGTGACTCTAATATATCTGTATAGTTTGTACAAAATATGAAATCTTTGGAGCCCAGTTGACATGACCATTTGTCATTTGAAATTACTCATTTGACACTAGTAAAAACAGCACCACAAACAGATTTTTCATATGGATGTTGTCAGTTGGATACATATCAATGAATATATATCATTGTCCTTCATGTTCAGAGATGACACGGGTGATGCTTTGCTATCTTATTTCTGGAGGTGGCTGAAAATATTTGTGTGACCAATGAACCTGGGAGCACTGAATAATTTCTGTTCCCTGGACAAAGTACATGGTTATGATTTGAAAGATACCAAGAGGCCCATACATTCCCACTGACCTGATACATGACCTGGAAATTCCACCATTAGATTCACTGATGGGTGAGGAAACAAAAGGGAGGTGGGAGAACTGAACACCACAGTTAAAATGTGTATTTGTTATCCAGGAACTCTAAAAGAATCTTAATTTTGAAAGGTATCTCTGAGGCCATCTAGTACAAAAGCCACTAAAATGAATTCTCTAAATTTCAAATGATCCTTTATCCTCTGCTTGAAGATCCCCAGCTATAGAGTTCTCTCTCTCATGACCTCTAGTGATGGAAAATGTACTTCTAGTCTCTCAGAAGTGCAGGTTCCTGTGTCAGGGTAACTACTGGAATCAATCTGGGGTCCTTGAGAGCAGGAATTGTTTCAATCTTTGTCTTTGTGACACATTGTAGGAATTTAATGAATGTTGATTGAGTCAACTATATACAGCAGAATTCCTTTATTTACCCTTTTGGATCATATAATGCTTAAGTCCTAAATCATTGAGTAACAGCTATAATTCAAGAATCAGTTGCTCCCTATTTTTACCTCTGATAAAAAGTATATTTCTCTATTTGGAATTTTAAATCCTTGACTAGCTAGTTTCAGCCTGTTTTTCCCATTCAGAACATTCACTTCTCTTCTCATTCCTGCTATATTCCAGTCAAACTGACTGACTTATTCATTGGGCACAATTTTTTTCATCCTTTTGCCTTTTCATAGATGGACCCCAAATGCCTGAAATGTTCTTCCTCTTCACCTTTGCCTCCTGCTACTGAATGCTCCCTTCAGGTGCCAAGTTCAAGTGTCACAGGAGTTTTTCTTAATATCTTCCCTCCCTCCCTCTCCTACTTAGTTATTTCTCCTCTGCTCCCTGACAGAACTGACATTTAAAAAAAATTATATGTGTAAAATCAAAGTTGCATAGTCCAAGGACTAGTCTCTTTTTAATGTCCTTATCCCAGTGTCTAACACAGTGGTTGGTACACAACAAGTACTCAATAAATGTTTATTAAATTGAATTGCAGGGGACTCAGAAGTCTTGTGATAGGTAAATATTATCTTTATTTTAAAATGAGATAAAAAATCTATTGATAAGTTGATCCTCTTTAAAATTCTAAAGCAAAACACAAATGGTTTATGGTCATTTTGAATAACGATATATGATTGAAGAATGAATGATAGTAATGGTAATGATTATAATTAGCATCTATATAATGCTAAAAGCATTTATATGATGCTTAAAGTTTGCATAACCCTTTAACATATACTATCATATTTGATTCTTACAACAACATTGTGAAGTAGATTCTATTATTAACCCCATTTTATAGTTGAGGAAATTGAGACCAAGAGAGGTCGTGACTTGTCTAAGACCATATAGATAGTGACTGTTTGAGGCAGGACTTGAACTTGTATCTTCTTTGTTCCAACATTAATATTTTATTCACTGAATCCCCCTGTTGCATATGATAATAGCTGGGAGGTTTCTAAGTTTACTTACTAAATTTAGGTCAAGGAAGTTCATTTGTCATATTGTATCTGAATTTCAGCAAATTATTGCTAAAGTTCTTTGGGATGTTCTTATAAACAATATGATGAAATGTGTTTTCATGTCATTTGGTGTAGTTACAGTTGACTGCACATCCAAACTCAAAGAACATAAGTTAATGCATTAGTGTTAACCTAGAGGGAGGACTCCAGTGGGATGCTGTAATATTGTTTCTCAGGCCTACATTTTTTGCTTATGTTTGAGATCAAAAGAGATATTGATCATATTTACAAAATGACAAAAAGCATAAAGGGAAAGGTGTGAGAATGACTGATTAAAAAATGATTTCAAGAGATTGAGATCAACCTGTTAATCACAAACAAGATGAAATGTATACCTCAGTACTTCATTATCTATTGGTTTTCATTTTCTCCTCTGTATTGATGTCAGATTGATCAATTTGGGTAGTACTTCTAATGGTATAGATAGCAAAAGAATATATGGGGTGTTCAGAGAGGAATAATAGCAGCTCTGGTATGAGGGTTTGACACATCTTTTTCAGGGCTGCTCATCTACCTCTAGGGTATATCTGTTACCCAACTCTTTTTTTTTACTTTTTGCAAGACAATAGGGTTAAGTGGCTTGCCCAAGGCCACAGAGCTAGGTAATTATTAAATGTTTGAGGTTGGATTTGAACTCAGGTACTCCTGACTCCAGGACCGGTGCTCTATCCACTACATCACCTAGCCACCCCTTGTTACCCAACTCTTACCTAAGACTTCAAGAATCTGTAGCCTGCACAGTGGTCACACCTTGGTAAAGCTATCTTGGCAGATGAGTGAAACACAGGTTGAAGGCAACTGAATGGTCTCAAACCACAGGTGAGCTAAGGTGATGTCTAACTCAAGCATGTGAAAACTTCCTCCGGTGGTATGGGTGGATGAGAACAATTTGTCCCAATGAACCATGAAGGTTACAGAAGTTGGTACCATGGAACACAGAGCTTGGTTAGACATCAAAGACTGCATCCTAGTCTATTGCTAGTCATCCCAACTTTGCCTTATCACTGGACTTTGATAATTGGAAAAGAGACAAAGACTAATGATTTCGAGCAACTCTCTCACTTAAATCCAATTCATGATCAAGCCAAGACATTCACTATTTTACTATTTATTTTATTATATTACAATGTTATCATTTTTCTATCTTATTATTTTACCTATATTGGAGTCCCATGGCAACAGGCAAGTGACAAAGTAGCAGGTATAGATAGACTGGGAGCTTACAGGTGACCTGAGGCATAGAGTCATCTTCTCAATGTAATGAAACAGCAATAGGATGTGGCAACACTCTGAATGTCTGTATAGCTTTGTTTTAAGGACCACACTATTAACTTCATGGAATGAAGGAAGGACTAGGAAAGATGCCCTAAAATTGTCTGCATCACCTAACCTTGGTCTGTCTATGCAACAGGTGGGAATCCTATCCTGTGGTCAAAACGAAAAAAAAATATACAGACATTTTTGTGAAGATGATTCTACTTACCATTGATCCATGGAATGTGTGCACACTCATGAACAACAATAAATCTAATAGCCCCGAAAGACAAATAGTTTCTGTTGTGAGAGAACTCTCAGTAGATTCTGCATCCAAATAGCAGCCCTGAGTGATATAAGGCTGGAAAATGAAGATCAGCTTACTGAAGTCAGATCTGGATATAAGTTTTTCTGGAGTTACCACTGTGACAAGGAACTCCATTGAAGAGTAGGTTTTGCAATCAGATCTAATCTACTCAGCAAGCTTGTATGCTCTCCAAAAGTAGTGAGTGACATCCTCATGATAATGTGATTGCCACTTGCAGATACCACTTTCCCTGCCACCATCATTAATGTGTATGTTCCCACCATGACTAATCCTGATGAGATCAAAGGAAAATTTTATGAAGATTGAGAGATTCTCATCATCAGTGCACTGAAAAAGGACAAATTTTTAATCCTGGGTGAATTTAAATCCAGACTCTTGGCCTTGACAGAAAGTGTTTTTGGGGAAAAAGAGTCAGAAACAGCAATGGAAATGGTCACTCTTTCTTTCTTTCTTTCTTTCTTTCTTTCTTTCTTTCTTTCTTTCTTTCTTTCTTTCTTTCTTTCTTTCTTTCTTTCTTTCTTTCTTTCTTTCTTTCTTTCTTTCTTTCTTTCTTTCTTTCTTTCTTTCTTTCGGCAAATGGGGTTAAGTGGCTTGCCCAAGCCAACACAGCTAGGTAATTTAAGTGTCTGAAGCTGGGTTTGAACTCAGGTACTCCTTGACTCCAGGGCCGGAGCTCTATCCACTGTCCACCTAGCTACCCCTAAACATTCTCTTTCAACAAAAACTGCTGCCCCAAGGCAAAGCAACTCTCTCCTATGTGTGAACATTTCATTGTTGACCTGAAGGGAAAGCTGAGATAACACACAGTTAACATCAATGGAGCAGAGAAAGAATAGACACTTTTCAGAGATTTGGTGTACAGTGCCACATTTACTTATCTGTGCCAGATCACTTGCAAACATTAGAATTGGTTTGACAAAAATGATGGGGAAATTCAGATGTTGTTAAATGAAAAATGAGAACTCCACAAAGCTTATCAGCAGCATGGTTCTTTCATCTCTAAGAAGGTGGTGTTTAATTTTATAAAAAATAAAATGTAAATTGATTAGAAAGATATATAATTCTTTGCTCAATTGGAATGCAGATGAGATTCTGTTTTACATTAATAGCAGTGATCCAAAGTTCTTCAATGATGCCCTGAAGATTATTTATGGACTAAAGACCTCTGATCCATTTCAACTACTTAGCAGTGATGGAGCCATGCTGATCAATGATCAGAACATGATAATGGAGATATAGACTGAAAATTTCCATAATTTTCTCCACAGACTATCATCAGTAATGCTGAATCCAGGGGCAGCTAGGTGGCAGCTAGGATAGAGCACTGGCCCTGGAGTCAGGAGGACCTGAGTTCAAATCCAGCCTCCAAAATTTAATAATTGCCTAGCCTTGTGACTTTGGGCAAGTCACTTAGCCCCATTGCCTCAAATAAAAAAATAAAAAAAATAAAATAAATTCTGAATCCATTGATCTCAGATTCAACTTCCAACTGAAGTTCTAGCCAAATTTCCAACTGAAGAAAGATTTTGAATGTCATCAGGTTTTTCTTGTATGGCACAAGCTCTTGGTACTAATCCTATTCCAGCTGAAGATTTCTAAGGCAGGGAGTTCACTGCTTTACAAAAATTTATAGTAATCTTCCAGATTATATGGCAAGAGGATGCTTTCCCTTGGGAGTTCAAGGATGCCTCAATTGTCCATCTCTATAAAGGAAAAGGAAAGAAGTTGTCTCATAGCAATTACAGTAAGTCCTCTCTCTTAGACATGCAGCAGGATTCTTATCAGATTCTATTTAATCAATTGATTTTTCACCTAGAACAGAGGCAGGGAACATTTGACCCTTGGGCCATATAAGGCAATCAGAATCATTTGATCTGGTGCTGCCTTAGCAGCCTCAGGAGGAACTCAAAATTCAATCAAAGAGTTTTGTTGGAGTGAATTAGTCAAATGTTTGACTAAATTTATCAGGCTTATTTTTGTTGATAATTTTATAGGACCCACAAATGGCCCTTAGCAGAATAAAAGGTTCACTATCCCTGACCTAGAGCATGATCATTGACCTGAGAGCCAGTGTGATTTCAGAAAGGGCTGAGGAATGGTCAACATGATTGTTTGCCATTCAATAACTCCAGGAGAAATGCCAGCAGCAGAATGTTTAGTGATCTGACCAACCTTTGATGTTGTTAGTTATGAGTGCTGTGGAAGAACATAGAAGGACATTTGATTGTCTGGAGTTCATCAGAATTGTAAGTTAATTTCATGATGGCATGCTTGTATGAATTCTGGTCAAAGGATGGTGCTATCATGTTTTCCTAGTCACCAATGGAGTGAAATAGAGCTGAGTATCTACTCTCGTGATTTTTAAAAAAAAATTATTTATTTATTTTCATTCATATGTATGCATATTTCCAAGTTACAAAATTTCCCTCCACCTTCCCTTCCCACACCTTCTCCCTTCAGCAGGGAACAGTCAGATTAGTATTTTACGTACATATTTTGTTAAACATGTTTACAAATTAGTAATTTTCAGCATGAGTAATTAGGATTGAGAGAAAGATGCATAAGAGATAATTTTTATAAAGTGTTCATCAGATTAGGGTTATTTTTTTCTGTGTATTTTGTTTTGTTTTTCTTACTCTGGTGGGGGATAATATAGTCCATAACCAGTCAAATACAATTGTTCTAGCTCTCTGGACTGCTTAGAGGAACTGCTTCCATCAAGGTTGTTCATCTCATAATGTTGTTGCTGATCTGTAAATCGTTCTCTTGGTTCTGCTTCCTTCACTTAGCATCATAAGTCATTCCATGCTTCTCTAGAGTCTGACCCTTTATGTTTTCTTATAGAACAATAGTATTCCATAGTATTCATGTACCATAATTTTTTTAGCCATTCCCCAATTGATGGGCATCCCCTCAATTTCCAATTCTTTGCAATTACAAAAAGAGCTGCTTTGAATATTTTGGAACATGTGGACTTTTCCCATTTTTTTATGATTTCTTCTGGATATAGAGCTAGAATTGGAATTGTTGAGTCAAAGGGTATAGTTCCATATTGTTCTCCAGGAAGGTTGGATCCATTCACAACTCCACCAGCAATGCATCAACGTCCCAATCCTCCCACAACCTCTCCGACATTGATCATCTTTTCTTTTTCTCATTTTGGCTAATCTAATAAATGTGAGATGATACCTCACTGTTGTTTTAATTTGCATTTCTCTAATCAATAGTGATTTGGATCATTTTTTCATATGATTATATATTTCTTTAATTTCTTCATTTGAAAACTGTCTGCTTATATCCTTTGATCATTTATCAATTGGATAATGACTTGTGATCTTATAAATTTGATGAATTCTTTAAATATTTTAGAAATAAGACCTTTATCAGATTGTGAAGATTGTTTCCTAGTTTTCTGCTTTCCTTCTAATTTTGGCAGAGTTGATTTTATTAGTGAAAAAACTTTAATATAGTAAAAATCATTCATTTCACAATTTATAATCTGCTCTAATTCTTTTTATCCTTTTCCCATATATTAGATAGAGTATTTTTTGGTTTATTAATTTATTCATGGTATCGCTCTTTATGTCTAAATCCTATAATCATTTTGATCTTATTTTGGTATAGGGTGTGAGATGTGGATCTATGCTTAGTTTTTGCTGTACTATTTTCCAGTTTTTCCAACAATTTGCCTTTGGTCAAGATGTTACCTATGCAGTTCAGACCTTGCCTTTGCAGAGGTTCCCCCCCCTCCACTTTATGTTCAGGTTCTGACTTAACAGTGATTTTGTTCCAGATTCGGTCCTGTTTTTTACCCCAGTGTTCTCAGGGTTCAGTCTTTATTTGGGGCTGGAGTCTTCCCTGCTGGCTTGCTATCTAGCTGCCAGGACCTGGATTGCACTTGGTTAAAATCTTCCAGCTGGCCTTCCTGCTCTCCCTCCTCCTGGACTTTACTTTCTTTTCCTCCAAAGAGACAGACCTTCACTGAAGATCCTCCATGATGTAAACAGTTGAGAACTTCTTTGAATTTTCTTTTTCTTACTGGGATCTGTAGTTTAAATATCAGGGTAGAAGTTCATTTATCTTTGGTAGGGAAAAGCTCTGGGAGCATATTAGTTTAACACCACAATCTTGATTCAGCCCCAGAAGTCCTTTGTATTCACTTTTCTCCCATGATTGTTTTTATTTTTTTAGGTTTTTGAAAGGCAAATGGGGTTAAGTGACTTTGCAAGGCCACACAAAAAGGTAATTATTAAATATCTCAGGCAGGATTTGAACTCAGACTCCTGACTTCAGGGCTGGTGCTCTATCCACTGCACCACCTAGTGCCCCCCCCCCCATGATTTTTAATATGATGGGTTTTTTTTTTTCAGTATTATCAGACACCTTCAATGAAAATGAAAACTACATCAAAGTCAACTATTGCAATGAAGGAAACTAACTTGAAAGGGTTACAACCAAGGTGGAGGTAGGTGGAGACATGGTGCATGACTTTTTACTTGTAGATGATTGTCTACTCAATACCAAAACTGAGACTGAATTGCAACAGAGTATGGATTGACTCTCTGTGGCTTGTGCTAATTTTTTTTGTAAGGCAATGGGGTTAAATGACTTGCCCACAGTCACACAACTAGGTTAATTATTAAGTGTTTGAGGCTGGATTTGAACTCAGGTTATCCTGACTCCAGGACTGGTGCTCTATCCACTGTGCCACCTAGCTGCCCTGCTTGTGCTAATTTTGGTGGGACAATCAACATAAGCAAAACAGAGCTTTTTCTATCAGCCAGCACTATATCATCCATAGGTGGAACCCATTGGTTACTGCAAATGGAGAAATTTTGAATGTTGTGCAGAAGTTCATTTACCCGGGAAGTATACTTTCTAGGGATGTCTACGTAGATAATAAAGTTGACACATACATCATCAGAGCTAGTTTAGTACTTAGGAGGCTCTTAAAGAAAGTGTAAGAGAGAAGAGATATCAGGTTGCATATAGAACTGAATGTCTACAGAGTTGTGTTGATTTCATTGTTGTATGCCTATGAATCCTGGACAATCAACCAGTGCCATGCCAGAAAACTATTTCTATTTGAATTACCTTAGGAAGATTCTGAACATTATTGGCAAAATAAAGTAAAAGATATAAGGTCCTCTCTCAATCTAAACTGCCAAATTATTGCAGAGAACACAACCGCAATAGGCAGAATACCAAATATATGTTTACACAAAACTATTTTATGGAGAATATATGCAAGAAAAATTCCCACATGGAAGTCAGAAAAAGTGGTAGGAGGATAATCTCAAGGTCTTGAAAAACTGTAGTATCAGTTATGAGATGTGGGAGATGCTGACACAGGACCACAAACATAGTGTGCCTATATCAAATCAGTAAAGTTCTATGTATAAAACAGATTCACAAATCCAGAGATAGCTCCATTCAGTGTGTTCAGAGGAACTATTTGTCCCAATCTGTGGTAGAACTTTCCAAGCTGGGATTGGACTGATCAGCCATACTTGAATACATTGTACCTTGATGATGTCCTTGGTCCTCTTTGAGTACAAAGGACAAACAAAAGCATAGATAGCAAACCAACAACAGTTTCCATCTTGGGTGATTTATGTCCTTAACCCACCCATAAATCCTCTATAGAGGCAGCATGGGGTTTTCAAAAGTGCTGAAGGCAGACAGTGAATTCTGATCTGATTGTTATTGACTATAAAGTGATATAGGGATATCAATTTATTATTACTCAGTGCATTGGAAACTCTTCCCCACAAGATTGAAATACCTTTATAATCATTCATTTCCTTGATGGCATTTTTAATAGTCCTGATCAGCTCAAGTTATTATTATAGTATGCAACATTTCTCATGTATGAGAATGTAATGAGAATTCTCATGTAATGACACATCTCTCATTTTCCTCTTTTTAAAAATTAAATTTTATTTTATTAAATGTACAAAAATCAATTTTCTCTTCCTTGTACCCTTGTTGTTTAGTCATTCAGTTGTGTTCAATTCTTCGTGCCCCATGGATTATAGCATGCCAAGTTCTTTTATTTTCCACTATCTTTCAAAGTCTATCCAAATTCATATTCATTGTTTTGATCTTACTATCTATCCATCTCCTCCTGTGCCATTCCTTTCTCCTTTTGCCTTCAATCTTACCCAACATCACGCTCTTTCCAATGAGTCTTGTCTTTTTATTTTGTGGTTAAAGTATTTATTTAAGCTTTAGTTTCAGTATTTGACTTTTCAATGAATAACCTGAATTAACTTCTTTAAGTATTGACTGAATTGACCTCTATGCTGTCCAAGGGACTCTCAAAAAGTCTTCTCTTCCAAACACAATTCAAAAGTGTTGAATATTTATAATTCAGCTCTCATAGCCATAAAATGCTACTGAAAAAAAGATAGCTTTGACTATATGGACCTTTGTCAGCAAAGTGATATCTCTGCTTTTTAGTATGCTGTTCAGATTTGCCATAGAGTTTCTTGAAGAGACAAGTGACTTTTAATTTCATGGCTGCTGTAGTTGTTTGCAGTGATCTTTAAGCCCAAGAATATAAAATCTGACACTGTCTATATTTTTATTTTCCAGGAAGTCATGGGACCAGTTGCCAAGAGCTTTGTTTATTTGTTTGTTTGTTTTGATGTTAAACTTCAAATCGGCTTTTACACTCTTTCACTATCATCATGGGGTGTTCTTAATTCTTCTTCATTTTCTGCCATCTGAATGATATCATTGGTATATTTGAGACTGCTGATGATCTCCTGGTTAACTTAATTATGACTTTTGATTCATCCAATCTGACATTATGCATGATGTACTCTGTATATTAGTTAAATAAATAAGTTGGCAATATATGGTCCTGTCATATTCTTTTTCCAATCTTAAACCAATCAGTTGTCTATGTTTGATTCTTGGCCTACAAACAGCTCCCTCAGGAAACAAGTTGTTTTTAAAAAAGTTCTCTATTTGAGAACTTGCCACACTGTTGTAATCTACAATAAATAAAAATATTTAGGACAATTTTTTTGGCGAAGTCAAAAGATTTGCAACTAAGGGATACCAATCAATTGAGCAATGTTTGAACAAGTTACAGCATATGGATCTAACAAATGAGACTTTCACTCAAAAAGGATGGGAAGCAGGATAGAGAAGAGACTGGAAACTAATTTCCATAAGAAATGGGACCTATGTAGGAGCTCTTCCAAACCTGCTCATGGATTAAACTCTCTCCTCACTGCAATCTGTCTTCTATTCTGCTACTAAAATGTTTGTTTTATTCCCTAAAACTTAGGTCAAGCCATATCATTCTCTGCCCCTCTTGTTTACTCAGTAAATTCCTATTGCCTTCAAGCTCAAATAAATGATGCCATATTTGTCATACAAACTTCCTTCATAACCTAGGTGCCTCTTAATTTTTCAATTTTCTTATGTGTTATTTCTTGCCATGTGATAATATTAATTCTTCATTCTCAAAGGACTTGCCATCAGGGAAGTGACTCCATGATATGCATATGCATTAGATTTGAGTGAAGAAGTTCTGTGCCAAGTCAGCAGTCTCATTTTCTCATCTAGAACCATCTGGTTCCAGTAGTCAAATATGGAACAAGATGACTAGAGATGAACCTAGATATGAGACAATCAGGGTTAAGTGACTTGCCCAAAGTCACACAGCTAGTTAAGTGTCAAGTGTCTGAAGTCACATTTAAGTCTGGTCCTCCAGACTCCAGGGTTGTTGTTCTATCTACTGTCCCAGTTAGCTGCCTTTGAATTAAGTCCTCTCTAAAGAACAGCCTTGAAATCTGTACTCTTTAATCCAGTGATACTGGCTCCCTGGTATTCCATTAATAAGAGAATCCATCTCTCACCTCCAAGCCTTTCTTCTGGTTCCTTCCCCAAACCTGCAATGTTCTCTCCTCTCCTCTTTGCTTGCTGGTATCCTATCATTCTCTAAGTTACAACTAATATCTCATCTTCTACAGGAAACCTTTCTGAAGTCTTCTTAATTCTAATACTTCCTTCTATTAACTATTTCTTATTTATCTTGTATATAGATTGATTCTATAAATTTGTTTCTTGTCTCCCTCATTAGGTTGTGAACTCCTAAAGAACAAGGACTTTCTTTTGCTTCTCTGTATTTTCAGGGCTGTCCCTTGGACAGCAAGTCTGGCACATACTAAGTTCTTTATAACTGTTTATTAATTGACCTATTGATGTTTAACCTGGAAAAGAGATGAGGAGCAGATGTAATAGCTGTCTGTAAGTAGTCTAAGGTCCTCATGTGGAATAAAGAGCAATGTTTCAATGTTATTCCTTTTTCCCTCTTTATTGATTTTTCCAACTACATATAATGGTAGTTTTCAGCAATTGTTTTTTATATTTTTCTCCCTCCCTCTCTTCCCTTTCCCCTCCACCTATCAGGAAGCAATGCAATATAGACTGTACCTCTATAATCATGCTAAACATAGATCCATATTATTTATGTTATGAAAGAAGAATCACATCCAAATGGAAGAGGAAAAAAATTGAGAGAGAAAAAAAATGACACAATTCATAAGACAACTTTAAAAAAAAATTAAATAGTAAACTTTGGTCTGCATTTAAACTCTACAGTTCCTTCTCTGGAAGGCATTTTTCATCACAAGTCTTTTAGTATTGTCTTTGATTATTGTACTACAGAAATGATCAAGTCCATCATAGTTGATCACCATCCCATGTTGCTGTTAATATGTATAATGTTCTTCTGCTTCTGCTCTTTTCAGTCAGCATCAGTTTGTGCAAATCTTTCCAGGCTATTCTGAACTCTTGTCCTTCATGATTTTTTATAGAATAATGGTGTTCCATCTTATTAATAAACCATAGTTTGTTCAATCATTCCCCAATTGATGGGCATTCCCTCAATTTCTAATTATTTGCCACTATGAAAAAAGTTGCTAGAAATACTCTTGTACAAGTGGGTTTTTTACTTTTTTCTGATCTCTTTGGGATTGTTTTGCTGGATCAAAGGGTATGCAAAATCTTATTGTCCTTTGGGCATAATTCCAAATTGCTCTCTAGAAAGGTTGGATCAGTTCACAACTTCACCTACAATGTATTAGTGTCCTAGTTTTTCCACATCTCCTCCAACATTGATTACCTTGATTAGTATGAAGTGCAACTCAAAGTTGTTTTAATTTGCATTTCTCTAATCAATAATGATTTGGAGCATTTTTTTCATAGGAATATAGAGAGCTTTAATTTTATCATCTGAAAATTGTTTTTTCATATCCTTTAACCACTTATCAGTTGGGGGAGCAACTTGTTTTCTTATATATACATGCTCTATATATTTTAGAAATGAATTCTTTGTCAGAAAAACTAGTTGAAAAATTGTCTCCCAGCATTCCTTTTGATCTTGACTGCATTGATTTCATTTGTGTAAAAACTTTTCAATTTAATGTAATCAAAATTATTCATCTTGTCTTTTATAATGTTCTCTTCTTTGGTCAAAAACTCCTCCCCTTTCCATAGGTTTGACAGATAAATTATTCCTTGTTCTCCTAATAGTCTTATGATATCACCTTTTATGTTGAAATCCTGAACCTATTTTGATCTTATCTTGGTTGAAGGTGTGAGATATTGGTCTATGCCTAATTTCTATAATACTATCTTCCATTTTCCCAGCAGTTTTTATTAAAGAGTGAATTCTTATCCTAGAAGTTGAAATCTTTGGATTTATCCATCTGCAGATTACTATAGTCATTCACTACTGTTTCTTTTCCACCTAATCTATTCCATAGATCCATCAATCTATTTCTTATCCTATGTAAAGCAGTTTTATGAATGATGATTTATAATATCATTCTAGATCTCATATGCCTGGGCCATCTTCCTTTGCATTTTTTCCATTAATTCCCTTGAATATTCTTGACCTTTTGTTCCTGCATATAAATTGTTACTATTTTTTCTAGGTCAATAAAGTAAAGTTTTTGGAAGTTTGATTGGTATGGCACTGAATAAGCAATTTAATTTAGATAGAATTGCTATTTTTATTATATTGACTCAGCCTATTCATGAGCAGTTTACATTTGCCTAGTTAGATAGATCTGATTTTATTTATGTGAAAAGTGTTTTATAGTTGTTTTCATATAGTCTGTCTTGGCAGGTAGATTCTCAAATATTTTATGTTTTCTGCAGTTATTTTAAATGAGATTTCTCTTTTTTTCTCTTATTCCTGTGTTTTGCTAGTAATATATAGAATTGCTGAGGATTTATGAGGGTTTATTTTATATCCTACAACTTTGCCAAAGTTGCTAATTGTTTCTAATAGTTTTTGGATGATTTTCTAGATTTTCTAGGTATACTATTATATCATCTTCAAAAAGTGAGAGTTTTATTTCTTCATTACCTATTCTAATTCCTTCAATTTCTTTTCTTCCCTTATTGCTAAAGCTAACATTTCTAATATAATATAATATGATATATGATATAATATAATAATAACATAATAATTTATAATAGAATGCTTCTAACTTATCCCCATGACATTTAATGCTTATTGATGTTTTAGACAGATAGTACCAACAGTACATTAATGTCTCAATCCTCCCACACCCTCTTCAACATTGCTCATTTTCCCTTTTAGTCATCTTAGCCAATCTGATAGGTGTGAGGTGGTATCTCATAGTTGTTTTTTTTTTTTTTTGTCAAGGTAATAGGGATAAGTGACTTGCCTAAGGTCATATAACTAGGTAGTCATTAAGTATTTAAGGCCTATTTTACTTCAGAGCCTCCTGACTACAGGGCTAGTGCTCTATCCACTGTGACACCTAGCTGGCCCTCATAATTGTTTTAATTTATATTTCTCTAATCATTAATGATTTGGCACATTTTTTCATATGTATATACAGATTTTATTTCTTTATTTGAAAACTGCTTGTTCATGTCCTTTGGCCATTTTTCAGTTGGGGAATAACTTGTAACCTTATAAATTTGATTCAATTCTATATATTTTTAGAAATGAGACCTTTATCAGAATGCCCAAGCTGTGAAAATTGTTTCTCAGCTTTCTATTTTCCTTCTAATCTTCATTGCATTAGTTTCATTAGTGCAAAAACTTTTCATAGTCAAAATAATCTATTTTGTAATTTATAATGTACTCTATTTCTTGTTTGATCATAAATTTCTCCCCCTTTTCATAGGTCTGAGAGATAGAGTAATCGGTAGTATTTCCCTTTATGTCTAAATCTTGTACCCATTTTGACCTTAATTTGGTAAGGGTGTGAGATGTGGGTCTATGGGTCTATGGCTAATTTTTTGCATACTGTTTTTTTTCCTCCTAGAAGTTTTTGTCAAATAGTGAGTTGTCCTGGGATGGAAAAATGACTCACTCTACCTTTTTCTTGACTTTCCTGATCAAAATTCAGTTTTGTAAATTTTCTAGGTTGCTATAAAAGAGGTTTGTGAAGGTGCTAAGTTAAAAATGCCATTACTATCATTTTGATTCTCCCTGTCCTATGTTTCTTCTGAGAGTATATTAAAGAGCAATGGGATAGGAGTCACCAGAGAGACAGGTTATATCTTAACAAATGCTATAATAAAGGCTTTCATAGCCCTAGGAAAAAGTCTACCTTCTTTTACTATTGTTATTCAGTCTTTTTTTAAGTCATGTCTGACTCTTTGTTACACATTTGAGATTTTTTTTTTGGCAAATATACTAGAGTAGTTTGACCTTTCCTTCTCCAACTTATTTTACAAAAGAGGGAAACCAAGGCAAACAGGGTTAAATGACTTGTCCAGAATCATACAACTAGTAAGTGTGTAAAGCCAGATTTGAACACAGGAAGATGGGTCTTCTTGACTCTAAGCCATATACTCTATCCACTGTGCCACCTAGCTAATCTCTTCTTTTACTAAAGATACTTAAATAGGGGCTAGATGGACATGGTAGAAATAATAGGTAACTTATTGTAGCACTTTAGAGCTGAAAAGTACCTTAGATGTTAAGTAAAGATTTAGACTAATATAGCTTGAGTTTTTTTATTTTACAAATTAGCAACATACTTTGAAATAATCCTTGCATGAGATAGTAAATTCTATTAGATTCCTATTGTCCTATCTAATTATAAAGTTCACTGATGTTCAAAACACAATTCAATTATATACTCTTATTGTTGGTAGGTATTGGAATTGGATCCGAATTGCCTATTAAATATACTTAAAATAGCTTTATAGAAATATAAAAGAGATATAAAAAAGGCTCTAGTCCACCAAGAACTTACAATCTAGTTGCAGAATTTACAGTAGTCATCTTTTGATATGGATGCACATTCCTTGAGGTTTGACTGTCACCTAAAGTGGGATTTAACTGTACCTCTTTCTTGTTTTCTTATATAGTATAAAGGACTTTTTTTGAAGGACACAAAGAAAGTTTAAGGGGATTGCAATTATGTGCAATCTGAGAAACTGTACAAAGAAATGACCCATCTTACCATTACCTCCATGTATTAGTTCTTCCTGAAGTCTAAAAAAAAATGATTTCAGGGTTAGAGGAGAACCAGAAACTGCATTTTTTTTGACAAGGCAATGGGGTTAAGTGACTTGCCCAAGGTCACATAGCTAGGTAATTATTAAGTGTTTGTGGCTGGCTCTATCCACTGTCTGGCACACCTGCAGTTGTATTTGAAACTGTTGATGAGAGACTCTGAAGCTGGAACTGCATTCAAAGGTACTCCCCACCCATAGCCCATCACTCTTAGAATTTAAAGGTCTAAGACAAGGGTTCTTAGTCATGAACTTTTTTCATGTACAGACCAGGTGATAGATGAGCTTGACTGGAATTCCTGCATATTTTATTTTATGTATTTAAAAACATTATTCTGATAAGGGATTCATAGGCTTTTACAGACTGCCAAAGGGGTCCATAATGAAAAAAAAAGATTAAGAACTCCTGGTCTATAAGACAAAAATTTTTTGATGTAATGTAATTGCTTACATCAAAGGTCAGTGGAATTAATCCCAGAAATCAACAGGGATTCAGAGCACCAACATCTTGTCTCCTTTGGTAATGCCATCAATTGACTATAGAAGAGACAGAAAATAATTTTATTATATTGTCAGATTCTGCTTTTTAAAAAAAAGACTCTTAAAAAAACACTAATTTTTTCCATGACTTTTTTGTTCAAGGACCTACTTTATCTGGCACTCTGAATATATTATAGTCACTTGTAAATTCCCCAAACATCACTTGGTCTTTGACATTTTCTTTGGTCAAATCTTGCTACGGAACACGCTGACTTGTTTTGCATATTGTCTTGTGAAATGCCACGTATGGAAAGCATTCAATAAGAAAGCAAGCAAAGGCCAGTGTTAGTACTGGTCTTTTAAAGATAGAAAGTCTGATTTTAAGCAAGTTGAACACTGCAGTTGCTTTCAGCATCAATGTAATTTCTTTTTCATTATACTGTATTATATGTGTAGTGCATTTTCAGAGCAGTATGAAAACCAATTGAGTGGACTGTGGAAGTTTTCTTTCTACAGAGCATTACCTGGTACAAATGGATTATATAATAAGACCATCTACATCTGTAGAATTCAATATGGGTTGGATCAAGGTCCTTAGCTTATTTTTGCTCTACCATCCCCCTCCTATTCTTCTTGTGGTGAGGGAGCAGTATAAGCTATATGTTTAAGAAAAAAGAGGTAAAAAAAAAATCTTTTTTTAATGCCAAATGTTTGAGTTACTCAAAGGTGACTTTCAGTGATAAAGATACTATTTTTAATTATAAGAAAGATATTTTCTGTGAAACTCCAGGTCTTTTTTTATTCCTTTGGGGTTTATTTGCCTTTTATTGGCATTGCCTTAATTCATGTAAATGACTCAGGTGGACCAGAAATCACCGAGCCAGGCCTGAACAGTTTTCTCAGCAAGAGGGAGGCGGTAGGCGGGGGAACCAAACTTGTCTGAATTTGGCAGTCATGAAAAGGAAAGACTAATAGCATTGTCCAAAGCAAATGGTGGTGCTGTGCACACGCCCTCCAACAGTTATGCTTTGTGCTAGTCAATTCTTCCTACTCTGTTATTCCAGTTTTCCCTTTCTACCATGTAAGATGGTTGTATTAAAATGTTGAATAGAAACTTAGAGACTTTTCCTTAGGGAATCTCAAAACAAAACCAGGTGATTTTATAATTCAGAGGACAGCCCCTTCAAAAAAATCCAAAAACCCCAACAACCCTACAAATCCAAACCAAAACTTCAAATTAATGTGCTTGGCATCTTCTCAAGTCTCATTTAAAATACATGTGGCTAACCACTTCAAATTCTGGGCATGGGGAGCCTTATGAATGGCCTTGATTGCATGCCATTAGAGAGAGGAAAAGGTGACTGTTTAGTGAGAAATCCATCTGCTTGCCCTTTACTTATATCTGGGCCTATAGTTCTACAAAAGCAGAGCTATACTAGCAGGTCCTAAATACTTGAGGAGGGGGCCCTGCAGGGGCCTGGAACATCTAATGTATTATTATTGTATTTATTGTTTCTGCAGGATATCAGGAATATTAGAATTTTAGATTTTGAAGGGATTTTGAAGTACTCTAATCCAAACAATTTATTTTTAAATATTAATTTTTTATTTTTACCCTTTATTTGAAAGAAAGCTTGAGCTCTAGATTCTCTCTTTTTTCTCCAGCCCTCCAACAAACAATAAAATATCAATTATACATATAAAATCATGTAAAACATATTTCTTTAATAACTATGTGATAAAAAAACAAGAAAAATAAAGTGAAAGTTATGTTTCAATTTGTACTCTGACTTTGTTTTCTCTTTTATATAATTTATCATAAGTCCTTTGGAATTGATGAGGATCATTTGTATTGATCAGAGTAGCTAAGTATTTTTCAATTCATCCTTATAATATTGCTTTCAATATGTCTTGGTTCTTCTAACTTCATTTTGCATCAAATTCTTATAAGTCTTTCCAGGTTTTTCTGAAACTATCCTTATCATTTCTTAAAGCACAATTTTCCTAACATAATCATATTCTACAACTTGTTTATCCATTCCCCAATTGATGCAACCACCTCATTTTTACAGACCAACAGTTAAAGAAATTGTCTGAGATAAGATGATTTCAGTATTAAGTGAAGCAAGACTTGGATCACAGGTATGGAGATACAAGTCATAAGGGAAGTCAGCATGAAAGTGGGGAGGATGACTAGGAGTTAGAAAATGTGTGTTCTGGACCTGATCCTATTAGCCCTATCCTTGGGTGGAGCAGTTGACCACTTTGGCCCTTGTTTATTTGCAAAATAGAGGGATTAAACTAGATTACCTCAAAGGTCTGTCTCATCCAGCACTGAAACAAATCCATGAAAAATCTGAGAACACTGAAAACATGTAGGATATCACAGTCTAAGGGAGGAGACAACATGTAGTTTACCCATGTAAAAATAAGATTATGCAGACTTAATAAGAGAGTTAACATTAAGGGCAATCAAGAAAGGCTTTCTATAGATGGTAGGATTTCTCTGATAATGCCCAGCACTCTGTTTTACACATAAGAGATATTCATTGAGGTATTCATTGTCTCTCAGAGCAGAGGAAATATTGATCTGGAGTATGGTAGATTAATAGGTTAGGGAAAAGGCAAAGGTAATGAGATCTCTAAGAATCAATCTTTAAAGTTTTTCTAGAAAGTCAATTCTGGCCAAAAACTACTTAGACCCCTTGGATTCTTAACTTGGAGTCTATGAACTTAAAAAATTTTTTTGATAACTGTAATTCAGCATAACTATGTTAAGTAGTTCAACTATAGTTAAAAATAGCAATTAACTATGCCATCCTTTGTGTTTTATTTTATTAAAAAAATTTTTTTTCTGACAAATGGACCATAATTTCTGCCAGACTGCCGAAGAGGTCCATGGCAGCAAAAAAAAAAAAAAAAAAAAGTAAATATGGACAATCACATTGGTATATCCTTACTGATCTTACAGAATCTCTCCCAACAATTTGTTGTATTGTTGCTAAGGACTTAATTAATACCTTTAAAAAAGTTTAATAGATCATAGAAATGGTCTCCAAGAGGTTACATAAGCCCCACCTTAAATAGGTTTTAAAAGGACTCAGATGAATGTTAATGAATGTCAGCTATAAGTTAGTTGTTAAAGAAAACTCAGGGATGTTTAGGGTCATCATTAAGGTTGGAGGATAATGTTGTGAAAGACAATTGCTACAGTATCTCTGAAATTGTCCCTTTTCTTCCTGCTAGAAACTGAGAATCTTGACCACTATTAGTTTGATTCATCTGCTATTTAAATATTTTAATTACTACTTGTAAAAAAAGAAGCAGGATAGTATAAGGGAAAGTCTTGGCTTGGATATTTTATAGTTGTGTATCTTTAAGGGGAAGCATTTACCTCTCTTGAGTTTTAATCTTTTCATTTGTAAAATGGAGACCCACCCCACCCTGTCTTGTATATTATCTAATAGGGGTACTTGTGCTTTGTAAAACTTGAAACATTTGAATATTTTTATTCTTATGTCAGTCATCAATAAGCATTTATTAAGTATCTGCTATAAACCAGATCCTTTACTAAGTCTGGGGATACAAAAAGGACAAAAAACAATCCTTGTCCTAAAGGAATACCCACGATGGACCTGTGATTTCAATGATGTGGATATTTCTACAAAGACACAGAATCACATACTTGACCATCCAGTGCAACTCTTTTCTATACCCATCCCTAAACTCAGTATAGAGGATTCATTTAATGTAGTGAGGGCTTTCCTCATTTTCTCTTACTGTCATGAAGATACCCATTGAGTTAATGGGTTGTTCAATGGAAACTCTTTGTTCTCATAAGATGACCGACCCATCCTTTGCTCATGTATGCCTTTGATGACAATCTTGTACTATTTTTTTCTTTTCTTAGTCCTTGTTATTTATGTTCTATAGCCTGTTCATGTCCACTCCATTGCCTTTATTAGATTTTCCATTTTATTTCTTTAGAAAATATAAGATATCTCACAGCAAAGACCATTGACCTGGAAAACAGATCAAGGTGAGAAAATTTAAGAAATTTAAGAATCAATGATTCTGAACCTGAAAGCCATGACCAAAAAAATCTATACATCATATTTTAAGAAATCATGAAAGAAAGCTGTCAAGGTTTTCCAAAACCAGAGGGCAGAGTAGAAATAGAAAGAATATGCTTCCTTAAAGAAACCTTAAAATGTTTGAAGAACATTATAATCAAATGCCAGAGCTTCCAAGTTCAAGGAAAAAAATACTGTACTCAGCTAGAATGAAAGAGTTCAAGGAACTATACAAAAGAGCTTCACATTCTAATATAGAATATGCAAAAATATAGTAGAACTCTTTTTAAAAATTTTGCAGTGGGGCAGCTAGGTGGTGCAGTGAATAAAGCACCGGTCCTGGAGTCAGGAGTACCTGGGTTCAAATTCTGTCTCAGACACTTAATAATTACCTAGCTGTGTGGCCCTGGGCAAGCCACTTAACCCCATCTGCTTTGCAAAAAAACCTAAAAAAAAATTTTGCAGTGTCAAAGAATGGGAATCTGAGGAGGAAAGGTCAGGTAGGTAGAAGGATAAAATTATGTCCTGGCAATTAACTAAGCAAATTATGGTACATAAATGTAGTATAATACTATAGTATTATGAGAAATGATGAAAAGAAATGATTTCAGAGAAATATGAGAAAACATGAGCATAGTGAATAGAAGTAGAATAATTTATACATGGCGAGTATTTTTTTGTTGTTTTTGCAAGGAAATGGGGATAAGTGATATGCCCAAAGTCACACAACTATTAAGTGTCTGAGGCCCACCACCTAGTTGTTCCCACAGTGACAGTATTGTAAGAATGAACAACTTGAAAAACATAAAGAATGACTCTGATTAGCATAAAGTCCAATCATAATTCCAGAGAACTAATGATTAAGCATATTTTCCTGTGGAAAGAGACTGACAGTATAACATGAGATATATTCTCTCTCTCTGTGGTAAAGTAAAACAAATTTTAACAATGTCTCTAGAAAATGTAAGAATTTCTCAGATATAGTCAATGCAGAAACTTGTTTTGCTATATAGAATATTGTATATGTAAATAAATATAAACTGTACAGGAGATATATGTATATTATATATATGTGCATATATATATGAATATGTTTTTATATTACCCAATCACTTAGTTCCTTATTTTATTCATTTCCCAAAACCTAATCCTATACCCTACTTTAGCCAGACATAAAATAGTAATACCCTTTATCTTGTCATCATTCATAAATATTTATAGTTGTGTGTCTTTAGGGGAAATAGTTACCTCTCTTGAGTTTTAGTCTTTTCATTTGCAAAATGGAGCACCCTTTGTGTTCAAGAATTCTGAAATCTGTTTATCTGACCATAATCTATTGGAATTTTACCTCTTTCTCTTCCTTCTCTTGCAAAACTTTAATCTTTATTTGTATCATGACTTCCAATCCTTTGAGCCCTCAGTACTCTCCCAGGCTATCTCCACTCCACTGAATTTCTCTATTTTCCCCATCTTGACCCTTTAGGGAATCAATTCAATTCTATTGTCCACTTCTCTTAAATTGCTTTCCTACCTATCATTTTACCAATTATGCTATGATAAGTTTCAGTCTGAGATACTTTCCATCATTTGCTGCATTTGTTCCTCTATTGTTCTTACTGAATGTATTACAAATTTATATCATATAATCTCAACTTGACCCTCACTGCTGTTAGACAAATTTGCCATGCCTACCTTAACAATTTGCTAATTCTCCTTTCTACAGTGCTTCTTCCAAACCTTTTTTTACTTCCTCAAGCCCACCATGGACTCCCCTCCCCATCTTCTCAGCTGAGAAATTTGCTTCATATTTTACCGAAAAAATTATATATAACTTATACACCTTCTGACACTGTCTCCAACTTCATATACCTATTTCACATGATGAAGTAGTCTTATTCTTTACAAAGACTACCTCCTTACCATTCCTTCTTCTGTACCCCAACAGATTGTCCCCTCTGTCATCCTCAATCTTTTCCTGGTTTATATATATATATATATATATATATATATATATATATATATATAAAATATCCATGTCTCTTTCATTCTGAAACATCCCTTGACTTGATCCTTTCTCTCCACTAACAATTATTCTTTTTCTCTTCTTCCCTTTGTGACTAAACTCTTTGAAAAGGCTATGTGTAATAGCCACCTTCACCTTTTCCCCTCTTACAGCCTTCTTAATCCCTTATGATCCTGCTTCTGACCTTATCATTCTATTAAAACTGCTCTTCAAAGTTACTGATCATCTCTTAGTTACCAAATCCAATAGCTTTTTCTCAATCTTCATTTTCATTGCTATCTCTACAGATTTTGACCATATTGACAACCCTTTCCTCCTTGATAATTTCTTTTTTCCAGGTCTTCAGGACATAATTTTATCCTTCTACCTACCTGACCTTTCCTTCTCAGGCTCCTTTTCTGGACTCTGATCCAGATTATTCCCCATAACCAAAGGTGTCCTCCATAATTCTCAACCCTTTTCTCCCTCTATTCTACTTTACTTTATATGCTAATCAACTCCCATGGATTTAATTACCATCTTTATGCTAATTATTGTGAAATCTACCTATTTTACTTAGTCCTCTGTGTTGATCTCTGTTGTGTTCCTGCTGGCTAGTTTATCTTTTACTCAGGCAAATCTCTCCAATTACAAGTCAAACAATGCCCTGCTGCTTGAGGACAACAGGTGTTAAAAGTTTACAACCCTCAATAGTCTCTTACAGACCTCCAGTTTTATATCTCTAATTGCCTTTTAGACATATCAAGCTGGATGTTCTGGAGACATCTTAAACTCAACATGTCTGAAGGGGAACTCATTACCTATCTTCCTAAATTCTCCCTCTGCCCACATTTCTTATTACTATAGAGGACATCACCAATCACCCCAGTCCCTCAGATTCTCAACATACAAGTCATCCTTGACTCCTTACCATCCTCATTCCTCACTTCCAATCTACTATCAAGGCCTGTTGGTTTCATCTTTGCCAAATCTTTTGAATATACCCAATTCTAGTCCTTCATCATCTTATCCCTCGATTATTAAGATAGTTTGCTGATAGGTCTGCCTGCCTTAAGGCTATTCCCACTTCAATTCACCCTGCATTTAACCACAAAGGGGGTTTTTCTAAATTGCCAATTCAATTATGTCCCTACCAACCTTCCACCCAAATTCTGGATCAAATATAATTCTCCATTTGATATTCAAAACTCTTTAGAGCCTAGCCCCTTCCTACTTTTCCACTTTTTAAATATATTAATTCTCTACCATGTATTCATCCAGCCAGAGACACTGGATCATATGCTCTTCCATAAATAAAACATTTCATCTCTCAATTCTAGACATTTTCTAATCTCTTTCTCTCTGGTTTTTCAAGGTAATGGGGTTAAGTGACTTGTCCAAGGTCACACAGCTAAGTAAGTATTAACTATCTGAGACTGGATTTGAACTAAGGTCTTACTGACTCTAGGACCTGTGCTCTATCCAATGTGAACCAGTGCTCTCTCCACTGTGCCACATAGCTTCCCCTTCCCAATCTCTCTTAATTCTGGTGCCTTCCTTCTCCTAATTGTTTCATATTTGTGTTGTACAAAGCTTGTTTGTATGAATTTATCATTGTCTCTCCCATTAGACTGTGAGTTTTTCTAAGCTATAGATGCTCTGTTGTCTCTTTTTGTGTTAGCAATGCTTAACACAGGGTAGGCACTTAATAAATGTTGAGAGAGAGAGAGAGAGAGAGAGAGAGAGAGAGAGAGAGAGAGAGAGAATGTGTTTGAAAGTCAATGAAGAAATATGTACTAAAAAAGGAAAAAATAAATTTACATAACTTTAGTAGATATTTAAAAGGAATAGTAAGTTGTACTAAATAGATTTGTAGACACATGTACAATCATCTTTTTTATTATACTTTATTATGGAAATGCTTATTTTAGTCCATAAATTAAAAACAAAAGAAATAAAATTTAAAAAAAGAAATATTCTATGTATAGAGACATTGTCAATATAGCAATTTGTTTTGCTTATCTATACATATTTATAATAGACATTTTTTTCCTTTTTCATTTGGGGAAGTTGACAAGGCTAGCATTTTTCCTGATGAAAAAGTAAATTTACATATACTATTCGAAAAGGCTTCCAGGAAAAGAGAAGATTAAAGAATTAATTTAAGAAATTAAATTTAAATTTAAATATACTATTCCAAAGCTTATGGCCATATAAGAATACTGGAAGCATACTGGCAGTAAAAAGGATGGACCCTTGTTTCAGACAGGAGTTCGTTAAAAGAATTTTCCAGTTTTCCAAAAGCAATCTAACATTCCTTCTATTCAAATAGGGTCCTAATTCATTGTACAGTTATAGTATTTATCAAAGATTTGTGTTCTATTTGATGGTCTCTAAAGTGTGTTCAACCATATATATATATCATAGTCTATATAATAGAGCCCCTTAATCACTTGGTTTTTCTTGTGTGGATAGGTCAAGTTCTTTTGAGTGGTTATGGATCTCATTTTTCAAACTTTGAAATGTTCGAGGACTTGATACAAATTAGCAAGATATCACTAGCAAATGGGAGCATTGGGAGAGCATCTCATGATTTATAAGAATTCCAGTTTTATTTGAACTCTTTCCTTGATCTTCTCCATAACATTAGAAAATCTCGAAAAGATTAAAAAACAAAACAAAATTATGTGCATTTCTGAACTTAACCAATACCAAATAAAATGATCATTTTCTGTACATAAAACAAAACATAAAAAGAAGGGTGTCCATGAAACTTCATCTCTATTATCTACAAGCTTTCTTTGTCTTTTAAAAACATATAATTGATGGCATGTAACTTTCAAAGTATTCAGTTTTTCTCTTTCCTTTTGGTATTACTTCTGTTTTTGTCTGTGCACTTTTGTTTTAAATGTTTCATTAACCCTCTTTTCATTCTTTTTTTTTTTCTTGGAAAATCTATTACTACTGCCCCTTTCCTCCTAGTTCACCAAAAAAATCTATTTTTAGCAAGGATTCATAGTCAAACAAAACATATTTTCAGGTTTGCTGTATTCAAAAAATTTTTGTCTCATTCTACAATGAGTCCATCAATTTTATGTCAGAACTTTCTCATTGGTCTTTGGGAGTCACGGTTGATATTGAATTGGGCATGGTTATTAAGTCTTTCAACGTTATTTTTCTTTACATTGCTATTATATAAAATTTACTTCACTTTGCATCAGTTTATACAAGTATTCTTCAGTTTCACTGAAACACTTTTGTCATTTATTATGGTGCAATGATATTCTATTATGGTCATACCACAACTTTTTTCAGTTATTCTCTAACTGATGAACATCTTTTCCCCATCTTGTCTTGATCTTTTCTGGGAGCATTATCCAAATTGTAGTATCATTGGACTGAAAGATTTTTGTAGTTTAGTGAATTTGGGGGCAAAGTTCCAAGTTGTCTAACAGAGTTATTAGACTAATTCATAATTACAGGAGAAGACTTGACATGTATAGATTTTTTTTGTTTGTTTTATGCCTTATCTATCTCTATTGTTATATTTTTCAATGAATCCTTCTCTTCAGTAAGATATTTTGACATAAAGCAAATGGAATAATATCACAAAAAATGTTTTTTTATAGACAACATTGACCAGTTCCTGTTTTGGGGATAATTTCTGAATTAGCTTTATTTATTCAGGCTGACCACCAATTTATTAAAGCAAAGATCAAAGTTAACACAAAATTGTAAGAAAATAAAAATAAAAAAATATGAGATGAAATGAAAACACCTTTAAACTGACCTATACTTAGATGATACTGATGACAAAAATAAGGAAATAAAAGGCGACATTAATAGTGACTTTAAACATTTTAAAGAAGTTTAGGGTGCAACTAGGTGGTACAGTGGATAGAGCACTGGCTCTAGAGACAGGAGGACCTGAGTTCAGGACACCTAATGCTTTCTTAGCTGTGTGACCTTGGGCAAATTACTTAACCCCATTGCCCTGCAAAAACAAAAAAAAGAAAAAAAGAGGTTTAACTGGGACAGCTACATGGTACAAGTGGATAGAGCACCAGCCCTGGGGTCAGGAGGACTTGAATTCAAATGTGGTCTCAGACAACAGTTGTGTAACTTGGGCAAGTCTTGTAACCTTAATTACTTCTCAAAAAAGGAAATTTAACTAATGTAGTAAGCCAAGTACAATTTTTATAAAGAGGCAAAAAAAGAGCATAATAATCAACTGAGTCAGCAAATTTATTACTTATTTGACAAAGCAAGTGGCAGCAAAATGTAACAATCATTTAGAAAATCAACTTATTTATAAAATCTTATAGAGAAGAACAGCAGAATCTTTGGGTTTTGGGTTTAGAGTGGCAGTGAATTTTAAATGGCAGTCAAGTCTATTCTCAGTTTACAGATGAGAACACTAAGACTCAGCAAAGTTAAATGACTTGACTAGAGTCACATAGCTTAATTAGTATATTAATTAGAATTTGAACCCAAGATTTTCAGACTGATAAGAATAGTTGCCACAGTCACTGAATCTTGCCCATTATATGCAGTATTGCCTCTTAAAACAATAAGAAGCTGTAGAAGGAAAAAAGTAGTTTAAAGGAAAGTTGGTGAGATCCAATTAAACAAAATAATTTTGAGACCATTTAAAGATGAACTTGAAAGAATAATAAACAGAATTTAAAAAAAATAGTCAGATTTTATAATACAAAATGACTTCACCAACAAGCTATTTCTAAAACATATGTTGTTGTTGTTGTTGTTATTATTATTATTATTTAGGCTTTCGCAAGGCAAATGGGGTTAAGTGGCTTGCCCAAGGCCACACAGCTAGGTAATTATTTAGTGTTTGAGGTCAGATTTGAACTCAGGTACTCCTGACTCCAGGGCTGGTGCTCTTTCCACTGTGCCACCTAGCCGCCCCATGTTGTTATTATTATTAAGGAAATTATTTTTACATTGAAAAAACCTGATTCATTTGGGGAAAAACAGTTACTTTTGTTTAAATAAAACTTTAAAACAAATCATTTTAATTTAACTGTTTTATCATAATTTTTCTTCATGTTTCTTTTAGTTTCTTTGAAAGAAATAGGCATCACATGTTCTCAGGGGAATTCTTGCCTGTTCCTGGGCCTATGGCATCATGCAGTTACTTGTTAGAAAGGATTGTTAAAAATAGGCATGTCCTCTCTCAAGATGATTTTTAAATATTTCTTTCTCTAATTCTATAACAAATAATGCCCCTTGCTTCAGAACTGTAGTCATAATAAAACCTTCTATTTATATGGTGCTTTACAATGATTCAACAAACATTTATTATTTAAGAAAATGATTCCACAAATAGTGCTAGCCTCTGACAGTTTAATACCTCAAAACAATCTTATAAGGTAGACAGTGCACATATTATTGTCCCTGTTTTACAGATGACAAAACTGAAATTCAGAGAAGTTAAGTCACCTGACTGTAGTGACATAGCTAGGTAGTAAATACTATTGTCAGGATTCAAATCCAGGTCTTCTAATACAAATTCCAATTATGCCATATTACTTACCCTAGCAATAAATAGGAAAAAAATTAAATGCTATAGGAGAGACAAGAAAATAAAAAATTAAAATCTTGTCATATTTCTAATTCTGAGAAGGAAAATTAATTTAAGATGATTTTTGGAAATGTCATCCCTTGGAAATACTTTTCAAGAAATGTTTAACTGCATGAAAGATATGTTTCTGTAACAACTGTAGTTGGTGTAGGTGTTAAATCTATATAATGAACATATTTTTACTTATTAAAATCAAATTATGGAAACTGTCATGCAGTGATTAGAAAAAATGTATACTACTAGTCAGTCTTCAATGGGAGTTGGGAGTTTAGATCATTTCTGTGGTTAGAGATCTCTACCTTCCTTTTTTATAAAATTTTACAAAAGGTCTTCTTTAGCTGAGGATATGAAAATAGCAATTTTCTTTGTATGTGAACAAAGAATATCTTATTCTGATCTCTGAGCACGTTATGGGAAGTGAAGATTTTTTTGATATTCAAGGTCACATAATAACTAGTGTGACCATTTCCATTTCAATTAAACATAAATTTGCCACTTTCAAACAACACTTCCTATGGAAACCCCAAAGGGCTTCAGTTTACAGGAGAAATCAAATAAGAAGATAGATGAATTTTTCTCCCATTTTTTTCAGAAGCTGTTTATATTGTGCTACCTTTTAAAGAAAGATCTATTTATAGATATCTCCTATAGTCAGACAGATAAATATGCAGAGATATCTATGTAAAAGGGGATAAGAGTTGAGTTGCCAGTAAAGATCTAATGAGAATATGTGAAAAGGGTTTTGTATACTTTATTTTTTATTTATTTTTACAAGGCAATGAGGTTAAATGACTTGCCCAAGGTCACACAGGTAGGTAATTATTAAGTGTTTGAGGCTTCATTTGAACTCAGGTCCTGCTGATTCCAGGGCTGGTGTTTTATCCACCTAGCTGCTCCAGGTTTATATACTTTATGGAGCTATGTCAATGTTTATTGTTTATCATGAAAATCTGAGTGGACACACAAGTTTTGTATCATTTAGGTTTTTGGAATTATAGAATAATAGGATTGGAGGGGATTTGTCCTGTTTTTTTAGTCCAACCCTCTTATTTGTGCAAGTATAGAGCAGATGTTATTTCTTATATGTCTTCTAACAGAGCCTTAGTGATTCATAATCTTAAATGGAAAAGAATATAATCTCATCCCTATCCAATGTAGCTATCCTTTCTAGAACATCCACCTAATTAGCCAATCTTCATTTGCATGGAGAGGTAGTATGGTGCAGTAACAAGAACATTAACCTTCAAAGCATACACCCAGAATTAAAATACCCACAGTCACTTATTACTATCACCTTTGTGGAACTCAGTTTTCTCCTCTATAAAATAAACATATTAGTCCCTATGGTCTCTTCAAGCTCTAGTGCTGTGATCTTTTGACCTCCAATAATGCAGAATTCATTCCTAACTGAGGCAGATTTGGACTACTTTAAGTATTTTTAATTGTTTTTATCTATTGAGATGAAGCTTACTTTCATGTCATTGCCACCTCTTGATACTAATTCTTCTCTCTAAGGATAAAGTAGAAAAAAAATTTGTTTTGTGAAATTAGGGTTTTCAAATGTTCAAGATCATTTATTACCTCTCTTATGTTGTCTTTTCACTATAAGAACAAGAATAATTGACATTTATTTAGTACTTTACAGTTTACAAGATGATTGGCATGTCTAATATTTGATTCTCAAAACAACTCCATGGAATAGGTCTTATGAGTATTATTTTCATATTTTACAGATGGGGAATCTGGGATTTAGAACTGTAAATCATTTGCCTGTGGTAACACAACTAATAAGTATCAGAGTTCACTATAGACACAAGTACCTTCCATCTCCAGTCCATGCTCCTTTTGTCACATCTAAATATTAATTCATACTAAATTGTACAACTGTAAGTACATTGTGAACAAAAATGAAACCTTTTAGAGTTCAACCAGGGAATAAAGAAGAGGTGGTATGTGGGATGTTCCCTAAGACGTTTCTATGAGAAGATTAGATGATTAAGATTGAGATGATACCTGACTCTGAATCCATTAGAATCCAAGATTATGTTGTTAAATTCTCTGCTTCCATTGATTATGAAAATGAAACAGGTATTCTTTTTAAGTAGAAGTGGATATATCTGGCTTCAGAAAAGTAGGAACTAGATTAAAATACAGTTTGGGGGCGGCTAGGTGGTACAGTGTATAGAGCACCAGCCCTGGAGTCAGGAGTACCTGAGTTCAAATCCAACCTCAGACACTTAATTACCTAGCTATGTGGCCTTGGGCAAACTACTTAACCCTATTGCCTTGCTATAACCTAAAAAAAATACAATCAGGATCTATTTAGCAAAATAGAGAAAATATAAGATAATAAATTAAAATTTTTTTTTCCATTTAGTTAAGGCAGTGGAGTTAAGTGACTTGCCCATGGTCATACAGCTAGGAAATTATTATGTTTCTGAGGTCGAATATGAAGTCTGATCTTCCTGACTCCAGGGCCAGTGCTCTGTCCACTGCACCATCTAGCTGCCTCAAAGATAATACATTTTAAAACAACATGTGGACTGCAGGAATCCTTTTACGTGGATTTAATAGCTTCCATTTTTTTTTAGTTTGGCACCATTGATCTAAAAGGTTACTTAAGTATATTGGGAACACACAGATCAAAATTAGGCAGCTTGATGATGCAGGCATAGAGTACTGAGTCTGGAAATCAGAATAGACCTGAATTCAAATACCAGCTGTGAGACTTTGGCAAGTCACTTATCTTTTGCTTGCCTCAGTTTCCTCATCTGTAAAACAGGGATAATAACATCTCCTAGACTTGATATGGCAATCAAATGTGATAGTAATTATAATGTGCTTAGCACAGTACCTACACATAGGAAATATTGCATATATTAACTTTTATTTTAGAGGTAAAATTTTTCCAGAGTTTTGCTGGAGCCACAAAATAAGCAGGGATTTAATAATGTATCTCTCAAATTTTGATTTCTAGTAATAAATGTACTTTAATTTGTATAGTGAATGAATTTTTCTTTTTCAGGGAAATAGGAGAGGAGATAAAAGTCATAATGGGAAATGAGACACAAGCTATATTTGCAGACTTTCCCACTTGGGATGGGGACATAACCAGCTAATTTGTAATACATTTATGAAATGTTGTATGGGAATGATTTTACATTTTGGACCTTAGGCTGAATTGAGAGGAATCTGGACTAAGTGAGGGAATATCTACATTTGGGAAAACTTCTTATTACTTCTAATATCATTAATCCCTTATATCTTAAAGGACCCTAATCTCATTTACACATGGGACTTCCCAGGTACATGGAATATTGTGAAGAAGATATGTGAGAGAACTTTAAAAACTGAAAGTGGCTATATAAATAATGTACCTTTTTTTTTTTTTTGGTTTTGCTTTTAGGTTTTTGCAAGGCAAATGGGGTTAAGTGGCTTGTCCAAGGCCACACAGCTAGCCAATTATTAAGTGTCTGAGGCCGGATTTGAACCCAGGTACTCCTGACTCCAGGGCCGGTGCTCTATCCACTGCACCACCTAGCTACCCTTAATAATGTAGCTTTGCAGTTGGTTCAGTTGTATTCTACTCTTTGTGATCCTGTTTGGGACTTTCTTGACATTTTATAGCTGGGGATACCAAGACACACAGGATTAAGTGACTTGCCCAAAGTCATATAGCTAGTACTTGTCTAAGGTTGGATTTGAACTGAGGTTTTCTTGACTCCAGATTGGGCACTCTATTCATAGCATAATCTAGCTGTCCCATACAAATATAAGTTACTATTATAATTGTCTTTGTTTACTTTTTTTTATTTCCTCCAATTTGTTATGGTTTTCATTTTCCCCCTTCATTCTCCATCTTCTTTAAACTCAGTTTTTTTGTTTCCTTCTCTTAAAAGTCTTCAACTATAGTGAAGCCCCGGTTTCCTCCTCTCAAACCTTTATAAGTGTCATATGCAGGGGATGTTACCTCTTTGACCACTATTTTCTTATGGTTTCCACAGTATTTTTTAAAATTCACATTTAATTTACAGCATTTGTCATCAGAAAGCTTTTACCACATCATCTATATCTCCCAAGTTCTCATGTTCTGTGGCAGCCATTCTTTCTTACCTCTTTGTCTGTGTGGCAATGGTTATTCTAGATTTTTAGATTTTAGGCAAGTCCAAGATTAGTCCAATCAAATTTTAGGGCCTGCATGCTTCCATCCTACTTGACATTGCTTCCCCTTGTTCCATTGCATTTAGTTTAATGTCATTGACATGATTTATTCTTTAGAACTTAAATTAGAACAATTGAAATGAATGAAAACAAATTCCTGTTCCTAGTTCCAATGAGTACTTTTTCCTGATCCACTGGATTCCTATCAGAACACACAAGCTATACACTAGAGAAAGATCTTCTTTCTATCCTCTCAGAGTTCAGGCAAAAAAGGAAAGCTATCCCTCAGGGTTTCTCATTCACTAACCTGTGTGGTCAGTTTACCATCTCAGGACTGAAGGAAGATATTTTTGGTTGCTGCTTAGGTTGAAGTCTATATAACAATAATGGACAAGTGAGTGTCAAATCTCTTTTCTTCCAGTTTCTACTAATCTGTGTCCCATCTTATTTGCCAAAGACCAGGTTTGTGCATATTGATAAGCATCTGTCCTTTCAATGCTCTCATAAGTCTGGGGAGATGCCTCTAAATTTGATTCAAGATTATACCTGCTTGTACCTATTAATTGCAACCACTATTGTCACTCCCATATATTATATCCTCAACTTTTATGTGTTGTGTTAGTTTTGCATTATTGATGTAACACACTAGTCTCACTAGGCTCTTCTACAGAAGTGATGATATTATTATAACATTTCACAAAATGCTGTGGAAATGACAGTTTGTCAATTCAGAGAAGCTGATCAGAGAGAGAATGAGAAACCATTTAGAGATCAATAATAGAAGTCAGAGACTATTTTCCTATCATAACTGGAAAGAAGCTGGAGAAAGTAGAGAGAAAGAATACTGAGGGCTTTTCTCTTCTGCTGTTCATTTTAATATTTATTTGTGAAGAATATACCCATTAGATTCTAAGTTCCTCTATTAGATTTTAAGTTCTGTAAAGGCAGGGATTATGCTTCTTTTTTGTATCCTCAGCGCTTAGTGTCTGGTACCATGTAGGCATTTTAATACATATTTAATTACTGAGCGATTAAAGCAGATTCTTCAAATCTTGTAACTTGAATAAACTTAGTGAAATGATGTTACCAGAAGTAAGGAGAAGTCAAATTCAGGTATAGTGATGATTAGAAGTGAACTGGCTGTGATCTTTCTCAAAGCTAAAATTGTTGTGTTTTTGTTTATTATTGATTATAATGCTAATAAATTGTATAGCTTGTTTAATATTATGTAAATTCTAGGAGATTAGGGGTTTTGATTAAAAAAAAGGAGAACTGAGCATATGGGGGGGTAGGTTTCTCCACTTGGGGCTTAAGTTAGTGGTTTAATAAAGAAAACTCCAAATATTCTCTTGGATATCCTAGAATTCATAATGATGAGAATAAATATGTTAATGAGCAAAGTAGCAGTCTGAAAGTGACCTCCTAGTGAGATTGGTTAATCTTCTTACCTTGCTCTTTTAAAATGTTATTTATCATCTCTCTCCTCCTTAGCCCCAGTTCCCTGACACTCCTCCTTCAACCCCCAAGACACTCCTTGTGCATGTGTGCTTTTGGTCTCCCTAATAAATATTAGATTTTGTGAAGCCAGGGATTGTATATTACATACAAAGGCATTTAAAAAATATACACTTGCTAGAGTTGGTTAAATGTCTATTTCTGAATTAAACTATTAGCATTTAACATTCTACTTTCTTGTTAAAAGCATTGATTATCAGGGAAGGCTTTTTGCAGCTATCTCTTTGAATTTAAGTATGTGAAATTTGAAAGTCAAATCTAAAGAAATGAGCACTATCTTCCTCTTCTTTCTTTCTCTTCTACATTACCTCTCAGGGGGATGTCTTTCTCCTTGGCACTGGTGTATGCATGCCTAGGAAATTTTATTTAAAAGATTTTAAAGACAAATACTTACCAAAAACTTGATCATAAAGGAAATTAATTTTAATCATAAAATAAATGAAAATTCAGCTAAGCCTATTGCTTTTCATTGAACAATTAAACATTAATTTAAAAGTACAACTTTTTAAAAATGAGACACAAAACCCCCCAAAATATTAGGGTTTGCTCTGGAATATCTAACACACTTAGAACATCCTGTACAAATGCATAATCTCTTGATATATTTAAGTTGGAAAAGAAGACTTGGGAGGGGCATGATATCTGTTTTCAAGTACTCTAAGGTCTGTCATATTAATGGGATTAGACTTGTTCTGCTTGGCAGAAGGCAGGGCAGAAATAGAAACAATATATGAAGTTGTCTAGAGGCAGATTTCAACTTGATAAGAGGAAAATTTTTCTCATTGAACTGTCCCCAAGTGAAAAAGACTTCCTGAGTATGTAGTGAATTTTCCATTCCTTGAAGTATTTGTGCTTAGCTTGAATGACAACTTGGTAGGCAACTGTAATTCAGGTATTCAGGTAACCTTTGAGGACCCTTTCAACTCTGAGATTTAATATAACTGTATAGTAATAAACAACTGCTAAGTTTACCAAAGTCAGTCAAGCAACCCAGTCATTTCAGTTGAAAAAATCATTTGGTTTATTGTAACAGAACAACAAATTGTCTGAATTTTCACTTTTCAACATGGTAAGTTTGTTGTCACAACCTCAAAGAATTTATGAATCTTTGCTAGTGTACATACAAACTCCAGCTAATATTTTTAATATTCAGCTATTTTTCTACTCTAAATTAAATAACAGTAATTAAATTCTTGGATTTGAAACATAATGCCAGCAATTTATGTAAATATAAGTTGGAGACAACATAGCCAGAGTCAAGTTTACATAAGAGGATGATTGGTTATCAATCATTTCAAAGTTAAATTAATAATTCAGCAAATACTTATCAAGTTCCAATTATGTGAAAGATGCTTTGTTAAATGGTAGGGATACAAAAACCAAAATGGAAATTCCTGCCCTCAAGAAGCAGTGAGAAATAATTTATCTAGGGCAATAAAATAAATAAAAAAATCATCTGAGAATAGAGAAGTTACTAACAACTGGGAGAAATCAAAGAAAACACAAAGGAAAGGTCATTTATAGTATAATAAGAATTTTACTGAAGTTATTTCAGGCATGGGGATATATTCCATAAATGCATGGTGCTGAGAGATGAAATTTGAATTTAGGAAATGACTTTAGTTGAACAGCAGACTATGAAGTAAATTTATGTGAAAAAAGTCCAGAAAAGTAAATTATAACCATTTTGTGGAGTATGTAGGCAATATTTAAGTAATATACTGATGAGTTTGCTTTTTAGTCTAGAAACAATAGGGAACCATTTGAGATTTTCAGTGGTGGGTGGATGGGTGGGTGGTTCATACATGTGCCTTAGAAAGATTTTTTTGATGGTGAGTAGGAAGGATTGGAAAGAACTGAGATTTGATAGATGGATAGATAGATCATTTATTAAGCACTTACTGTACAGTATACAAACACTTTGCTAAGTACTGGGAATAGAAATACAAGAAAAATAAGACAGTATGTATGCCCAAGCACTTAATTTCATATGGGAGAAGAAAATACATAATAGGAGACTGGAAAATAGGGGAGATTGTGTACCCTGGTGGCTGTAAGGTGGCTAGCAAGGAGATAGAGGAGTCCAGAGAATTTAAATGGGAATTAAATGAGAATGGCTATTGATACTTATTTGGAAGAAAGGAAGGAAAGAGGGAAGAAAGAAAAAAACCCAAGAAATCATTTAATAATAGGGAAATACTAATTTAATAATGAAAGAATACTTTGCTAAATACTTCACAAATATGATCTTATTTGATCTTCACAACAACCCTGAGAGGTAGATACTGTTATTACTATTATCTTTCTTTTATAGTTGAAAAAGCAGACATATTTAAATTATTTGCCTAGGGTCATATTGAAGCAGACATATTTAAATGATTTGCCTAGGGTCATACCCAGGCTAAGAGTCTAAAGCTAAATCTGAACTCAGATCTTCCTGACTCCAAGCTTAGAGCACTAGCTACCTAGTTGTGCCACTTAACTAACTCCAGGGACAGGGAACCTCAGCGCAGAGGTTTCTCAAGGGGTGTTGGTAAGTGAAAGGTAGCTGGTGAGGTGGTAGAGAAGTCCAGAGAGTCAATTGAACTATAAGTAGAATCAGAGGCTATTAAAGAAGACCAGGTAATCCAATTAAAATAGTGACCTTGAGCAGAGAGAAGATGCATAGATGAAGAATCAAGGATGACACCAAGATTATGAATGTTCAAGACTTAGAGGATGTCAATGTATTATATAGAAATAGGAAAATTTAGAGGAAGGGGGAAAAGTATATATATATATATATTTGGGCTGGCTAGGTGGTGCAGTGGGTAGAGCACTGGCCCTGGAGTCAGGAGTACCTGAGTTCAAATCCTACCTCAGACACTTATTACCTAGCTGTCTGGCCTTGGGCAAGCCACTTAACCCCATTTGCCTTGCAAAAACCTTAAAAAAAGTATATATTCCACTTTGAACATGTTGAGTTTGAGATACTAATGGAACATCCATGTAGAAATATTGAATAGAGAATTGGTGATTCATGAATAGAATTCTGAAGAGAATTCAGTTATACAGATATACATCATTTGCATAGATAGTATGATTGAACCAACCAGAGCAAATGAAGTAAGTGAAAGAGAATATAGAGAAAGAAAAGAAAAGATACCCAAAGACAAAACCTTGAAGGACACCTACCTTCCGGGGTGGAAACTTTTTTCTGCCTAGGACAATTTGGATATTTTTAACATCATTCATTGACTATATTTGGCCAAACACTTAATTAATTTACTCCTAAAAAGCTCTCAAATATATTGAATTTTGAGTTCTGCCTGTGGTTACCTTGGCAAAGCCAGAACAATAAGGCTACAGACTGGAGGCTCCCTACCCCTGTGAGAATGTGGCAGGAGATGGAGGGTAAACCAGCAAAGGAAACTGTAAAAGAGAAATTAGAGAGGTATTGGGAAAGTGGGGGAGAATAGAATGGGAGGGAGAGACAGATAGATGGACACATAAACATAGAGACAGAAAGACAGAGATAGAAAGAGATAGAGAGAGACACAGAGAGAGAGAGAGACAAAGAGAGAAAGAGAGGGGAGGGAGGGAGGGAGAGGGAGAGAGAGAGAGAGAGAGAGAGAGAGAGAGAGAGAGAGAGAGAGAGAGAGAGAGAGAGAGAGAGAGAGAGAGAGAATCAGAGAGAACAGGACAATGACAGAAGAGACAGAGTGACAAAGAAAGACAGTTCAAGAGAGATAGAAGCAGAGAGGAACCCAAAAAGAGACAGACAGAGATAAAGATAGAAAGAGAAAGAGAAAGAAAGATTTATGGAGAGATTAAAAGTAGAAATATACACCATGAGAAAGGCAAAGAGTAAAAGATAGAGAGACAGAGACAATGATAGAAACAAAGAAAGAGACTTGGATAGACACAGAACAGTATCATGAAACTCAAGGAAGAATAGTGTCCAGCAAAGGCAGTGGTCCAGAATGTTAAAAGTCACAGTGAAGTAAAGTAAGTGATGATCAAAAAAAAATAAATAAAACATTGCAGTAAACATAACATAATAAATCATGATAGTAAATAGTAAATACATCATTAGTCGATCTTTTTTTGTCAGCTGGTGGTTCAGAAGTCAGATTTCAAGGATCTGAGAAATGATTCAGTGTAGAGGGAGAACACGCAAGATTAGACAACACTTTCTTGGAATCTGGAAGTAAAAACGAGAGGTAGAAAATTAAGTGAACGTTTTTTTTTTTTTTTTTTTTTTTTTTTTAAGGATTGTAGAAACCTGTGCACAAATTCCCTTTTATATGATAGGTCTTCAGATACTTAAGGCAGCTAATATGGCTATAAAATATAACACCTTCCCCACATTTTTCCAAATAAAAAATGGGGGTACAGTTCTGAAAGTTTGGGGTCCACTATTCTAAATGCTGCATTGATCTTTGGTTTTGTCATTGATCAGTGGTTTCAAAAATCAGTGTCAAAAAACATTAATTGAGTAACTACTATATCTAGCAGCAGTTGGACAGTGTGCTGGGCCTGGAGTCAGGAACACTTATTTTTGTGAGTTCACATCTGGTCTCACACACTTCCTACTTGTGTAACCCTAGGAAAGAAATTTAACACTTTTTACCTCAGTTTCCTAATCTATAAAATGAGTTGGGGAAGGAAATTGAGAACCATTCCAGTATCTTTGCCAAGAAAACTCTAAATGGGGTCACAAAGAATCAAGCACAACTGAAAAAAGACTCAAAAACAAAGATATGCTAAGCACTGGAAATGACAAGACAAAAAAAGGGATCCCTTTTCTTAAGGTGCATAAATTCAATGGGAAGAAACAACATATGCATGCATAAGCATATATAGAATAAATTTGAGATAGTTAAATCAAAGTAATTAAGGAAGGAAAATACTAACAATTGTGGGGGATCCAGGAAGGCTTTGTGAAGAAGGTGGTGCTTGGGCTGCATTTTGAAGAAAGGGAGAAATTGCAGAAGATGGAGGTAATAAAAAGTTACTTCCGATATGGAGGGTCACTGATCTCCTGGAATGGAAATACGTTGTAGAGTACAATGGTTGAAGAAGAATATAGCAGGAAGGCCTGTTTGGCTCAACTGAATGGTTCAGAAAGAACAATTTTATATATGTGTATATATGTATACAATGATGCATGTTTAGGCTTCTGTTCCCTTTTCCCTTTAAATTTTAAAAAAAGAATGACTTTAACAATTTCATATCTGCAATGTGTCTCATTTAACTTTAGTTAGTGGCATGACTCATGAATGAGTCTTGGAGTGGGGTCTTAGTGACTCTATAAGTAAAGGTGAAATTAGGAAATTTTTTTAAATCAAAGTCCCACTAAAAAAACTGCAGATGAGCAAGTTAGTATGTGACCATTGCTCTCAATGATGAAGTGACAAATATGTCAGAAAAGGAGTAAATCAACATATGATGTGCTGGGCTTCCATACTACAGACATCTCTTGGATTCAGAATAGTTCATGTAGATAATTTCTTCACACCGAGTAAGACTGGAACTGGGCAAAACTGTAAGCAAAATCACACCTCAGCTGCCAAATCCCACTTTTACTATGCAGGTGAATGATTCACACCATCAGTATTTATTAGAGTTTGCTGTCTCCTGCACATTTACTATATGTACTATGTTAAGTTTTGCTGATAGTGGATAATTCCCTGGGAACCCCTCATTTGGTTAAACTGTAAGGTAAGAGAAGATCTGTAGTTTCACACAGATTAAATACATCTCAAGATATTCCCCTGAGGGGAAGAAAACTTCAATGAACTCATCAGGTATATTCTTTGAAGTTCTAAGTCCAGGAGATGTAGCTCCTGACCTACAGCAGTGGGTGTAATGCTCATTTTTTTTTTTTTGTGCAATTGGTTTAGATTTGTAGATATGTGAAAATTGCTGAATATATTTATTATTAGCTATAGCCAAATGCTTTCAGAATAGGGATTTCTCACAATCAAGGTATTCTGTTTCTTATGTCAATTACATGCCTGGCCATTTGTTAATCAATATCATGTTCCTAAGCTTGATCTGGTTGGGCCAGTGATAATTTTTCTCAGGATGGTATAATAATGATATGTATGATTAAAACCTGCTTTAACATAGGCAAGGAAAGCTATACATTGATCACCGCGCTCAGGGCATGTCTGTTATTTCAGTCACAACTGGTAAACTGGGAATAGCACTTTAAAGAAGATCCCATGCTGCATTCCTCTGAGGAGGGAAAGATGGAAGATAAGGTAATAGCCTGCAAGATTGTAGAGTCTGTGTATAGACCACATAGCCTTTTTTCCCCAAAATTTTATTTATCTTTTATTTTTCTTCAGTTATATGTAGAAATAATTTTAATCTTTGTTTTTAAAACTTTGAATTAACCCCCCCAAAAACCTTCGAGTTCCAAATTCTCTCCCTTCCCCTCCTCCTCATTCCCTCACTCCTCATTGAGAAGACAAGCAATCTGAAATGCATGCAAACATGCAAAATATTTTTATAATAGATATGTCATAAAAGAAAATATAGGTAAAAAAATCTCAAAAAAAAGAAAGAAAGTAAAAAAGTATGCTTCAATCTATGTTTAGATATCATCAGTTCTTTCTCTGGAGATGGATAGCATTTTTTTTAGGTTTTTGCAAGGCAAATGGGGTTAAGCAGCTTGCCCAAGGCCACACAGCTAGTAATTATTAAGTGTCTTGAGACTGGATTTGAACCCATGTACTCCTGACTCCAGGGCTGGTGCTTTATCCACTGTGCCACCTAGCTGCCCCTGGATAGCATTTTTAATCATATGTCCTTCAGAGGTGTCTTAGATCACACTGAATTGCTGAGAAAAGATTCATAGCTGATCATCTTACAATATTATTTGTACATTTTGCATTTTACTTTGCATTAGCTCATGTAAGTCTTTCCAGACTTGCATTAGCTCATGTAAGTCTTTCCAGACTTTTCTGAGAGTGTCCTGATCATCATTTCTTATAGCAGAATAGTATTCCATTGTAATCATATACTACAATTTGTTCAGTCATTCCCTGGTTGATAGGTATTCCCTCAGTGTCCATTTGTTTCCCACCAGAAAAGAACTGCTATAAATATTTTTCTACATATAAAACCTTTTCCTTTTTTAAAAAAGATGTTTTGGGATACAGAATGTATAGTAGTGGTATAGGCCAAAGGGGATGTGTGGATTTTATAGTCTTTTGGGCATAGTTTCAAATTGCTCTTCAAAATGGCTGAATCAGTTCACAACTCTATCAACAACACATTAATGTCTCATTTTTCCATGTCCCCGCCAACATTTGTCATCTTACTTTTATTAGCCAATTGGCTAATTAGCTATTAGCCAATCTAATAGATAAGAGGTAGAACCTGAGAAATGTTTTAATTTGCATTTTTCCAATCAGCAGTTACTTTTCATATCGCCATTAGATAGCTTTATTTATTTCATCCCAAAACTGTTCATATCATTTGATCATTGCTAAATGGGGGAATGGTACTTATTTTCATAAATTTGACTCAGTTTTCTATATTTTTGAGAATTGAGACATTTTTCAGAAAAACTTTCAAATTTCTTTCAGTTACTTTCACTAACTGAAGTTCCTTTTATCCTGTTTCCTAATTATTCTATTTTTCTCTCTCATTTCACCTTTTCTCTCCTCAAAAGTGTTTGCTTCTCCCCCAATCTGCACCCCACCCCCATCTATCACTTTCCTTCCTTTTCTGATCCCCTTACCCTGTAATTTTCTGTAGGGTATCCAGTTGAGTATGTATGTTATTCTTTCTTCGATCAATTCTGATGGGAGTAAGTTTCACTCACTCCTCCCCCTCTACTATAAAAGCTTTTTCTTGCTTCTTTTATGTGAGATAATTTGCCCCATTCTACTTATATCTTTCCCTTTTCCCCAGTACATTCCTATTTAATCCCTTAATTTTATTTTTTTAGATATCATCCTTTCATATTCAGCTCATACCTGTGTTCTCTGAAAATATATATTCCTTATTACTGCTCTAATAATGAGAAAGTTACAAGTATCAACTTCCCATGTAGAAGTGTAAGCATTTTTACCTTATTAAGTCCCTGTGGTTTCTTTTTCCTATTTGATTTTTTAGGCTTTTCTTGAGTTTTGTATTTAAAAGTCAAATTTTCTGTTCAACTCTGGTCTTTTCATGAATCATGTTTGAAAGTTCTTTATTTCATTGAATAGTCATTCTCTCACCCCCCCCCCCCCCAATAATACTCAGGTTTGCTGGGTAGGTGATTCTTGGTTGTAGTCCTAGCTTCTTTGCCTTGGTAACATCATATTCCATTCTTTTTGATTCTTTAATGTAGAAGATGCTAAATCTTATGCTTTCCTGACTGTGGCTCCAATATACTTGAATTATTTCTTTCTGATTGCTTACAATATTTTTTCCTTGACCTGTGAGGTCTAGAATTTGGTTGTAATAATCCTGAGAGTTTTCATTTTGAGATCAGAAGATAATTGTTAAATTCTTTCAGTTTCTATTTTATCCTCTCATTCTAGAATATCAGGGCAATTTTCCTTCATAATTTCTTGAAAAATGATATCTAGGCTCTTTTCTTGGTTATGGATTTAATCAGTTCAATAATTTTAAAATGATCTTTCCTGGATCTATTTTCAAGTCTATTGTTTTCTAATGTCTTCTATTTTTTTTATCCTTTAGACTTTGTTTTACTGTTTCTTGATTTCTCATAAAGTCATTATCATCCATTTGCTCAATTCTAATTTTTAAAGAGTTATTTTTAAGTGAGTTTTTGTATCTCCTTTTCCATTTGATCAATTATAATTTTTAAAGATATTCTTGTCCTCAGTGTCTTTTCATACCTCTTTTAGCATTTGGCCTATTCTGTTCTTTAAGATATTATTTTCTTTAGTATTTTTTGTGTCTCCTTTACCGATTTGTTGATTCCTTTTTCATGACTTTCTTGCATCATTTTCATTTCTCTTTCCAATTTTTCCCCTTTCTTCAAAATTCTTTTTAAGTTCTTCCATAGCATGAGAGCAACTCATATTTTTCTTTGAGTCTTTGGTTATAGGAACTATTACTGTGTTATCTTCTTCTAAGTGTGTGTTTTTACCATAGTAATTTTCCATAGTCAAGATTCTTTCTGTTGTTTGTTCATTTTCCCAACTTATCGTTTGACTTTTAACTCTTTGTTAAGGTGGAGCTCTAAAGTGGAGGGCACCTTGCCCCAAGATTTTTAGGTTTTGTGCTGTTGTTTTCAGAGATATTTCCAGGGATCTGTAAGTTTTTTTTCCAAGGTGGTATAATCTAAGGAGAAGTATTTACTATTTTTTCTGGTCTGTCTTCCGGCTTGTGAGTGTGGATCTGTGAGGAAGATCCCTGCTTCACTCGGTTCTCAAGCTCTGGTGTGATAGTTCTCATCCTTGCCCTGGGACTACCACCTAGAACTGTGTCATGTATTTGAGAATATACAAAGTAAAGTCCTGCTTCAGTGCTGGTAAAGAGACCCTTGTTACTTTTTGATCAGTTAGTTGTTTGATCCCTTTCCTATTTATGAGTTGATAGTGCTGAAAGCAGCTGCTTCCATTGCTAAATCAGTGATTCCCAAGATCTGCTCCTGGTTTACTGGGACTGGATCTGGGCTGGTGTAGCCTATGTTGGATTGTGTTCCACTCTTACCCAGTAGCAATAGTCTTTCTGGCTTACCTTCTAAGCCGTCTATGGGTTGAGAGGTCTGGAAGCCACCACTGCTGCCACTGATTCACCTGCTCTAAGACCGGCTCCTGATTTATTAAGACTGGTTTTGCTTCTGAGTGGTCTTAACTCCTCTTTCACCCTGGTGTAGCAGAACTTTCCTGCTGATTTTCTGACTTGTCCTCATCTGGTAAATTGTTTCACTCCTTCTTTTTGTGAGTTCTGCCACTCTAGAATTTGTTTAGTTATTATTTAAAGTTATTTGAAGGGGTTTGGAGGAGAGATCAGGCCAGTCCATGCCTTTACTCTGTCCTCTTGATTCTGCCTCCCATATAGCCTTTCCTGAGAAGAGGTAGACTAGATTTTAGTACAAAGCCATAAAGCAGTAAAAAGCCTGACCCCCCCCCCAAAAAAAAAAACCTTAAACACTAAGGTGGTATCAATAAAGTACATTACTAGCAGAGTAGTTTCAAACTAATAAGGTCTGGATGAAAGAAAATTGCTTTCTCAACAACTTCCCAAAACTTTCAGAAATAGAATGAAAGGTTTGTCAGTGGGATAAATTAAAAGTCCCAAAGGGAAGATTATTGTAGGGGGACTATCCTACATATGAAGGGAAAATTCAAAGGTGAACAAAGATTAGCTCTTTCTGTGATCAACTAGCAGGAAAAGATCATCTAGGGAAAACCATGAAAAAGGAATTTCACTGCCACACTCAGGGGCCTCATGGACTCAGACCTATTAGCAAAAATATTGGATCTTTCTTTAAAAATTAACTTTAAGGGTAAATTTTATTTTAGCTTCCATCACTACATAGAAGAAGAGTTCAATATAGTTCAATAAGAATAAAATTATAAATGTATTGATGGTGGTTCTTTTCTTATCATTATCATGATCGAGTTTCTTAATAAAATAATATTTATTGGTATTTTGGGGGTTAATTAAGTTGCCAACTATATAGTCTCCTTTGTTTTTCTCTCTAAAGAGAACCTATTAGCCATTTTTTTTCATTTGGCTGCAATTTTTTTTTTTGTCTTCTGGTCATTTATCATTGGGGTAGTAATATTGATGCTGTCCATTTTTTTCAGTCTGTCACTTCATTTGCCATTGAAAAAATATTACATCTGAAGTCTTTACAGTTAATATTTATAGATGGCTTAAAAACTTATTCATAATGCCCTCTAGCCCCTTTTCTTTCATTTTACTATTGTCATTGTGGAAGAAGAAAAGGGGCTTCAGGAGACTTAGGGCTATTTTAATTTTTCTTTGTTTCATGGGTTGTCATGGACAAACACTTCATCATCTTGTGGCCAATCTACTAGTAACATGCCTCTCCATCCTTTTTAAGTTGGTCCTTGCACAGGATATTCAGGATGCCAATGAAGCCATCCTTGAAGTCTTTCTGGCAGGATGCAATGTAGCAAAAGGTGAGACTTTGTTGTGTTAGCATAATCTTCAAGATTCCTATTATCTCTATGCCATATCTAAAATATGAACTAGTATTTTTTTTGAACTGCAGTGGTGTTGAGGAGAAGGCAGATGACTCTTCCTAGGATTTTGGCAGTGCAGGGAAAGAGAGAAGGAGGATGGTAGATTGAGGGGATGACAGCATGAATTGAAAGATATTTTTATGGATAGGAAAGTCTGGATGATTTTGCATTTAGCAGGGAAGTAGATAACAGAAAGAGAGAGACCAAATGTGAGGGACAGAAGGAATGATCAATGGGACTGTTTCCCTATTACTACTACTAGTCCTTCAGTATTGAAGAGGACCACATCAATTAACCAACTGAATGGAGATATGAGTTGTACAATTTGGTTTATTATAATGAGGGGTATGTTGTGCAAGGCATCCTTTTTCACTTGCCTTAATCAGAACTGTTCCATCCCAGAGCTTTATTTAATAGAAAACAGGACTATTGGAAATGGTCTGTGGGCATCTCTTAACATTAAATAGTTTCAATTTCTCTTTTATCAGTGAAGCACCAAGGCACATCAACAATGCGGGAATGTGACAATCAGGTATATCCTAACCTATCTCTCAATGGGATAATTATCAGTACAGTCTTTCCTCTCAAATCTTCCTTCTTTGAATTGTGAGCAACTCATCAATATGTTTCATTGGGCAATAGCTTTAATAGTAGGACAATGTTAGTTTATCATTTATAGGATTATACTGTTCTGCTATTAATACTCTCACTAGCAGCTGATCTCAATGATGCCTCTGGATGCCTCTGGAACCACAAAGCTTTCCAAGGTGCAGGTGCCTTTTTTGTGGTGAACCTATTCCAGAGTGACCCTGCCCTTCACAAAGAAAGAAGAACTTTCCCAGGGCTCCTCCTGGTTTCTCCAGATCGGTCATGTTACTGCATTGGGTTCCCAGCAGAAATTTCAAGGGATAGGATGAAGAGTAACGAAAATAGAAATTGATTTTTGTCAAGGGGAATCACTTCCTCTTCCTTCTTGTTTGTTCTTCATTCTTGAAGAGGGCTATGCCATTAGGGAAGCAAAGTCGTAACATGCAAAAAAAATTGGATTTTAGTAAGGGAGGACTTCTGACCCTCTTCCCCAGAGTCTGGAACAAAAGAGAAAAAAATGGGAGGCAATGTAAATAGGTTTGAGGTGTAGAATTACAAAGAAAAGGGATGTTATGGTGGATCACTTTGATTTTCTCATAGGAGATATGAGTCTTTTCTGAAAGCAAAAGAAAGAGGAGTCATATAGGGGACCTGAGAAGAGAAGGGAAAGTTTGGGGAAAAAACCCTCCTGATTAGGATAGTGCTGCTGCCTCTATTAATGTTTTAGTCTGAGCATTTATACTTTGGGAATCAGCAAATACTACAAACTGGGACTTGATTTGTTACTTCATTAATTGTCTGGATTTAAGAAAGTCATGGACAAAATATTAAAAATGAAGATTAAACTTTAAAATGTATCATGCATATATTATATATACATATACATATACATATACATATATATATATATATATATATATTTCTTTTCAGACAGTTGGTTGTTAAATATTTACCAGCACATTCTGGATGTGATATAAAATTTATTAGGGAAGGATTGGGATGGGAAAAAAAGAGGGAATAATATGAGAAATTAAAATGTCAGTGGACCCAGTTAGCAAGTTCTTGTAGCTTCCTCTAAAACTATTTAGTAATATGCAAATAAGACTAGTGAAGGTAGATGGTGGAGGTAACACAGGATGAGTTTTGGTAGGTTTGTGGTTTGGAGCAAGGGATTCAAGGGAAGAGGATAGTGTATCATTGAACTAGTTACCTATAGGATAAAAATCATGAAGAAAGAAAAGTAAGGTCAGATCAGGGCTGGTTATTCTTCCTCTATACTGGAAGATGACCAATGACATCATGGTGTTGGGATCTGAGCACAGTGTATTCAACTGAGGTAGATCAATCCAAAATAAGCTTAGAAGGTTCTACCAGAGAGTCAGGTACAAATAGCATGCTTGAATATTTGGGATGAAGATGTCTCTAGATTTGTACATCTCATGTTTTCTCTGTACTACTGTAATTCTGTTTTTCTTATATAGCACAACTCCTTCTTTGATGGGGGTGTGCCATGCTGAGCAATCCTTTCTCTGTGTCTCCTGTGTCTCATAAATCAATGACTGGTCATATAACCTGAATGCCGAATATACATTTACTGATTGGCACAAAGCAAGTGCTCAGCAGAATCAGTACCAGACATTCCCAAGTTTCTCTAAAGAACTTTAACATTAGTTGTGCTTACCTGGAAATCTAGGAGGAACCAGAGGGATTAAAGGTCAGGTAAGGATGAAGGATATATTTTGAAGAAGTAAGTGGGGCAGAAAATCAGATAAAAGGATTATCCTGATGTCTGATAATGAATCTTCAATTGATTGAACTCAAAATATGTGATTCATGTTTCCTGATAAAGTTTGGCAGTCTGATCAATTCTTCTGATGGCAATTTTGTTACTGGTAGTTGTTTTAATTGTGTCTGAGTCTTTATGATCTCATCTGTAATTTTCTTGGCAAAGATATTGAAACTGCTTGTCATTTCCTTCTCCAGCTCATTTTATAAATGAGGAAACTGAGTCAAGTGACTCTCTCAGGGTCACAAAACTAATAAGTGTCTGAGGCTAGATTTAAATTTAGATGTTTCTAATTCTAAGTCTAATGTTCTATTCACAGCACCAGCTGCTCTGGTAGTTTTAAATCTTCTGAAAATCTAGAAGTATGGGATTTTGTTAATATAATAAAAAGAGAGAGGTTTCTCTTTGGAGAGCAGTGAATGTTAATGACTTGTTTATTTTTCCTATGCTACAGGCAGTACTAAATGCTGGGATAGATATATAAAAGACATTTTCTTCCCTCAAGGAGCATGCATTTTAATAAGGACAGACAACACGTATATAGAATTGGTAGACTAGGAAGAGGGTATCAGAAGAGTCAGGAATTATGAATGGATCCATAGGGCAATTATTGATTTGCCCTATAGAATATTTAAAATTAAATTAAATATAATAATTATAAAAATTATAACTGTTAATTATATTATTTGTATTATAAATCATATAATATTATTTTTATAAATCATATTCATATTAATTACAAAATCAAATTAATTATTATATTGAATATTTCTTGATTGTTATAATTAAACTAATTTATTTTCACATTTGCATTCTCTCCCTCTGATTACTCCATACTTCAGAACTTCAGAAAACAAGAAGTAACAAAACCCCTCTTAGAAACATCTATCTATCTATCTATCTATCTATCTATCTAGATATATTTAAAGAATATAAATTCTTATATTGCTTATGTGTTTAAAAAAAGACAATCTGTAATCTGAGTTTATCACCTCTCTGTCAGGGGGATGGATAACAAATTTCACCCTGGGTCCTCTAGAATTGCAGTTGTTCAGTGTGTTGATCAGAGAGCCTAAGTCTTTCAAGGTTGTCGTTACAATATTGCTATTATTATATAAGTTGTTCTCTTGGTTCTACTTCCTTTACTTTTCATTGGTTCACATAAGTCTTCCCATGTTTCCCTCCACCTTCCAACCTCCCAACCCAATGACTCCCTATTGCTTCTAAGATAAAATATAAAATTTTCAGTTTGATTTTTAAAAACTTGTTGATGTATCTTTCCATGAAGATGATGTTTTGTCCTTTGTTCTCAAAGAAGACTATGACATCAGGGGGTGTGATGCCATGATTAACTTATGAATTGGATTTGAATGAGGGGGCAGCTAGGTGACAAAGTGGATAGAACTAAGTCATCAGCCTCACTTTCTCCTCCAGAAATATCTGGGTCCAGATAGTGGCTGGATATGAATTGGGAGAATTGCAGATGGCCCTGGATATTGGGTTAAGTGACTTGCCCTAGGTCATACATCTAGTAAATGTCAAGTCCCTAAGGTATATTCGAGCTCCTGTCCTCCTGACTCTAAGACCAGTGGTCTATCCATGCTCCATCTAGTTTCTATCTTTCTATTCTCAATAGTTAGGTCCCAATTTGGGTGAAAATGAATTCCACCATTGTATTTATTCAAATTCCCTTTATTCAAAGTTATAATTATTCAAAATATCATAATTAGTTCTAGCCCAAATTAAAGTCAGTGAAGATTCCTGCAATCTAAGGTCAAGTCAAACTAGATTTCTGTTTGTTCTGTGGCATAAATTCCCCAGGAGGCTAATACTGTAGAATAGAAAGAGTCCTGGATTTCTAATTATAGGACTTGGACTTGAACCCAACTTTAATACTTGTTACTTGAGTGACCCTGGATTATTCATTTAACAATTTCTTTTCTTGTAAAATGAGGAGGGTCCCACCTCTGTGTCTTTTCACTATCTCCCCATGTCCGCAATATTCTTCCTCCTCATCTCTGCCTCCTAGATGATCTGACTTTTTCAAAGACTTTGCTAAAATCCTATTTCCTGCAAGAAGTCTTTCCTGGCCCCTTTCACTGCCAGTGCTTTCCCTATAAGATTATCTCTAATTTAAATTGCCTTTATCTTTTTTTTAAAACAGTTTATTTATTTATTTTTAGTTTTTTAGTTTTTGCAAGGCAATGGGTTAATTGACCTGCCGAAGGTCACACAGCTAGGTAATTGTTAAGTGTCAGAGGCCAGATTTGAACTCAGGTCCTCCTGACTCCAGGGCCAGTGCTCCATCCACTGTGCCACCTAGTTACCCCTATTTATTTTTAAATTATATTTTTATTTATTTACACATTGTAAGGGTGTAAATCCCCCTTCCCCCACAAAAAAAAAACCTCACCAGAAATAAGGTGAAATAAAGAGAAAAAAAAGGTGCTTCAGTCTGTGTTCCAATACCATCAGCTCTGTCTCTGTGGTGGATCCCATTCTTTATCATAAGTCCATTAGAGAAATTACTTGCGTATTTTTCCACAGTTGCTGTTGCTGATTGTAATTCCCTCCATCCATTTCTCCCCATTGCCATTTATTATATTTTTCTCTCTCCTTTCACTCTATCCCTCTTCAAAACTGTGCTGTGGGACAGCCAAGTGGTACAGTGGACAGAGCACAAGCCCTGGGACCAGGAAGCCCTAAGCCTATATCCCACCCAAGAGACCCAACAACCACCCAGGCCTGTAGTCCCAGACCTGTCATCCAATCCCACCATCTTGCAAAAAGTAAAAAAGAAAATGTGTTATATTTGATTATCCTGTCCAATGATCTACTCTCTCCTCCATCACCTCTATCCCCCTCCCCCCGTCCCCTTTCTCCCATCCCCTTTCTCTCTTTTCTTTTTTGCTCTAGATTTCTATACCCTTGTAAATATGTTGTTTTCCTCTGAGCCATTTCCAATGAGAATGAAGGCTCCCTCATTCCCCCTCACCTTCCCCCCACTTCCATACCATTGCAAAAGCAATTTCTTGACTCTTTTACATGAAATATATTTGCCTATTCAACCTCTCCTTTCCCTTTCTCCCAGTACATTTCCTTTTCACCCATTGACTCCATTTTTGTTATATATTATACCTTTAAATTTGGCTCTCTCCTGTGACTTGTCTATAAAAGATCTTTCTAATTGTTCTAATAATGAGAAGGTTCATATTAGTATTATCAGTATCAACTTCCTATGCAGGAATACAAGCAGTTCATCATCATTAAATCCTTAATAATTGAACCTTCTCGTCCACTCTCTCTATGATTCACCTGAGTCTTATACTTGAAGATCAAACTTTTTTTTCAGCTCTGTTTGTTTCAACTGGAACATTTGAAATTCCTCCGTTCCATTGAAAGTCCATCTTTTCCCCTAAAGAGGATGTCCAGTTTTGCTGGGTAATTGATTTTTGGTTGCATTCCAGGATCTTTTGCCTTCTAGAATATTATATTACAAGCCCCATGAGCCCTTATTGTGGATGCTACTAAGTCCTGTGTAATTCTGACTGTAGCTCCAAGATATTTGAATTGTTTCTTTCTGACTGCTTGTAATATTTTCTCTTTGATTTGGGAGTTCTGGAAATTGGCTATAATATTCCTGTTTTTTTGGATCTCTCTTTCAGGAGGAGATTGGTGGATTCTCTCAATTTCTATTTTGCCTTCTGCTTCTAGGATATCAGGGCAATTTTTCCTGTAGAAATTGTTTAAAAAATGAATTCAAGACTCTTTTCCTGATCATGAATTTCAGGTAGCCCAATAATTTTTAAATTGTCTCTTCTGGATCTGTTTGCCAGGTCAGTTGTTTTTCCAATGAGATATTTCACATTTTCTTCTAGTTTTTCATTCTTTTGTTATTGTATTATTGTATCTTGTTTCCTTGCCAAGTCATCAGCTTTCTTTAGCTCCATTCTCCACTTGAAGGAGTTGTTTTCTTCAGAAACCTTTCTTATCTCCTTTTACATAGGGCCAATTCTTCTTTTTAAGGCATTCTTCTCCCCATTAACTTTTTGGACAGCTTTTTCTATTTGACTTAAACTTTTTTTTTAGGTTTTTGCAAGGCAAATGTTGTGAAGTGGCTTGCTCAAGGCCACACAGCTAGGTAATTATTAAGTGTCTGAGACCGGATTTGAACCCAGGTACTCCTGACTCCAAGGCTGGTACTTTATCCACTACGCCACCTAGCCACCTCTAAACTTGTTTTTAACATGTTATTTTCTTCCATAGTTTTTTGGATCTACTTGATCAAGCTGCTGACTTGGTTTTCATGCTTTTCCTGCATCTCTCTCATTTTCTCCTACTTTCCCTTCTACCTCCCTTATTTGACTTTCAAAATCTTTTTTTGAGTCTTCTATAGTTTGAGCCCAACTCCTATTTTTCTAAGAGGCTCTGGATGCAGAAACTTGGACTTTGTCATCTTCTGAGTGTGTGTTTTGATCCCCCATGGGACCAAAGTAATTGTCTATGGTCAGGTTCTTTTTTTTCATTTACTTATTTCCCCAGCCTGTGCCCAGGTTTAGGGGTGCTTCCTGAGTGTTATTGGGACACCCCCCACAAAGACCTCAGTTTCTTCAAGGTCTTATATGAGCCTCTGACTGTTCAACTGGCCTGTGTTTTGGTCTGTGGATTACCACAAGCACTCCCCTCTGCTTTGGAGCTGTGAAGAGGGTCCCTGCTATGGCAATGGGGGGCCCCAGACTGAGACCTGGGCCTGAATATGGACAAAGCACCAGAGTCCTGTCCCAGGGTCAGAGGAGAGACTGCAACACTTCCCTACCCCTTTATCCTCCATGGGCTGGGTGCTCTGGGAACAGCTGCTGGGCTGCTCTCTATTGGGTGCCTCTGTGGGCCTGCTTCCATTTCCTGGGATCTGGGCTGGGCTGACATCTGTGACTGCTCTGGGGGCCAAGTTGGCCTGTGCTTCCTGCTTGCTCTGGCAGAGATTTCCTACTAATCTTCCAAGTTGTGTTTGGTGTTCCCTGGGTTGGCAGGTCAGAAACTCCTGCTGCCAGGAGCTTGTGTTCCCAGGGACCCAGGTGCCCCGTGGGCTTTTCCCAGAATGCTGGAGTTCCTTTGCTCCAGCATGGTGAACCTGGAGTGGTGAACCTGGTTATGCTACCACCCCTCCAACCCCATGGAATAGAGCCTTCCTACAGTCTTCCAGGTTACCTTGGACTGGAGAATTGCCTCACTGGTTCTTTCTGTGGGTTCTGTCTCTTGAAAATTTAATTAGTCATAATTTTAAGGTTTTTGATACATTTTGGAGAGAGTTCCTGGGAAAGACTGTTCTCATCCTGCCATCTTGGCTCTGCCCCCTCCCCAAACTGCCTATATATTGTATGAAAACAATTACTTGTATTCTGAATCCACATTAGACTATGAACTTCATGAGCACTTGTTGTTTTAGCTACAACATAACACATATAGTGAGATAATAATGAAGTTTCATTGATTAAATGATCCAATTTCTATAAAAGCTAATTCTATTGTAAATTTTGTATTTTTCCCAGTTGCTAGCACATTTTTCTCATATTTGGTACATAGCTTTTTGTTGAATGGATGAAAAGATTAAATTTTGTACATTCTTAAGGTTGAAGTTTTGACCAGTGATAATCTGAGTTTGGGGTTCTTGGGAAACACCATGGCAATGAAACTCATAATATGAGTTCTTCAAGGCCCAGGATGATGGTTTTTCTTTGCAAGAGCTTAATAATTGCTTCCTGATGTATTGTCTGACTTGCAAGTAAGAATTTTGTTAAAATGATACAATAAAACAAAATAAAACAAAACTGAGAGGTAAGCTCATCCTTCTAATTACAGAATAAGGCCCTAATGATATTCCTGAAAAATGAGCTGACTTACTGAACTAGGCTACATGAAGATGAGATTTTGGGGGCACAAATAACCAATTGTATCTTGTAGAATAGGTATTATCCACTTGTTTGGCATTTGTTGTTATATAACACATATAGAGGAAAAAAGGGAATTCCGGGGATTGAATACAGTTAAAGGTCACAACAAATCTGAACCTTAAAGCATCACCAATGTTTTATCAGGACCAGGACTTATCAATCACATGTATCCATGGACAAGACTCCTTCATTTCCATCTCATCCAATAGGTGGCATGGGATGGGGAGAAATAAATGTAGCTTGGAGGTAAGCCAGCATAGGCACATCTAATGACTCTTTCCCCTAAACCTTCTCTAAACGAGACTTTGATTCCTCCCTGGAGGGGAAGCTGACTAGCAGTTGACTCCTTTTCAGAGAGAGGGGGTACCAGATTTGAATTTTATCTATCTGCTCTCTTAAATGTTAATCTTGGTGAGGGTATAGTTTTGAGGTATAAGCTCTTTATCTAAGATTTGATCCCTTTCCCACCAGATGCCAGTTCCACAATGAACACACATAGCAACCATTAAAGAAACTCATTTGTCCAAGTTTATAGCAAAAACAGAAATAGGCATAATTATATTTATGAAAATATATATCAGACAACATATAGGCTAAATGAGTTCTTCATTTTGGAGTGAGGTAATTTAATTCAACTGAGATTGGAAAGAGGAGGGGGAGAGAGGGGTAGGGGGAGAGAGAGACAGAGAGAGACAGAGAGACAGAGAGACAGAGACAGAGAGACAGAGACAGAGAGAGACAGAGAGACAGACAGAGCCAGAGAAAGACACATACACACACACACACACACACACACACACACACACACACACACACACAATCAGAGAGAAAGAGACAGAGACAGAGAGAGACAGAGAGGGAGATAGAGACAGAGAGACAGAGAAAGACAGAGAGAGACAGAAACAGAAACAGAGATAGATAGAAGCAGAGAGACAGAGAGAAGAGAGCCAGATCTCAACCAAGGGAAATTTTAAAGTGTCTTCTTTTTTTAACACATGCCAAGACAAATAAAAATGACACACTGATGGCCATTAAAATGAAACAATTCGATTGTATGATTTTATACAGAAAAAGATTCATGATCATTTGCAAAAAAGCCAAAGACCTTGCTCAAAATAGTTTAACATTTGTAGGGTTTCAGGGACTCTATATCACTCTCTCAAAGATCTCTGAATCCAAGGCAGAATCTAGCAGCAGTGCTAGCTGATGGTCTGGAGGTCCCTGGTGAGGACTTTCAGAGAAAGATTCAGGACAGTCTTTTTTTTTTGATGGCTTGGAGGAGAGATTTCAGACCTGGGGAATGAAAACTTAGACAACAACATCTCTGTAGAATTGCTACTTCACAAAGCTTTAAAGGTCGTCTGCTGTTTCATTATTTTTCCCTATTTCTCAGATAGGCAGGTGAAAAAATAAAAACTTGAAGTATAACAATCAGTTTCCAGTTATTGCCCACAGATTCTATAATAGTATTGTAAAAATAACCTTTTATGATAGTCCTGATATTTCCCATTCTTTATAGGCTCCATTTCTTTTAATCTATAGGTTTAACAAAATTGTTTAGATGACTTCATTTACATTTTTTGTCTTGTTCAGGTATTTTACAATCATGTCTGACTCTTTGTGCCCCCATTTGAGATTTTCTTGACAAAGATCCTGGAGTAATTTGTTATTTTCTACTCCAGTTCTTTTTACAGATGAGGAAACTAGGACAAAAAAGATTAAGTGACTTGCACAGGGTCACACAGCTGCATCCTATCCACTGTGCCACCTAGCTGAATCCCTAATTTAAATACATCAATTTATAAAGTCTGCATTGACTTTCAAATATATAGTTTAAAAAAATCTTAGTGCCAATTTTAATGACACTAAAACTTTTTGCATGTATGTATAGCTTATGTATAAATTATAAAAATATCAAGTCATTTTCTTAAGTGCTACCTTTTAAATTTCTCAGGTCCCACTGCGAATTTCTTTAACAAGGATTGCTTGAGGCTAATAGACAAGGTTTCTGATCATAAATCACACCCCTTACATTTAAAATGAAATATTTCTATTCTTGGCCTATAGCATAAGATTAACACACTGAAAAATGAATACATTTTTCTGGAGTGAGATCCTACAGGAAACTTTTGTCAAACCCCCTTAACTTTATTTAATTTTTTTTTAAATTAAATATTTTTAGGGGCGGCTAGATTGCATAGTGGATAAAGCACCAGCCTTGGAGTCAGGAGTACCTGGGTTCAAATCTGGTCTTGGACACTTAATAATTACCTAGCTGTGTGGCCTTGGGCAAGCCACTTAACCCCATTTGCCTTGCAAAAAATACCTAAAAAAATGAAAGATTTTAATTATTTTGAGTTTAAAAAATTTTCCCCTAATCTTACTTCCCTCCCCCACCCCCCACAGAAGGCAATTTGTCAGTCTTTACATTGCTTCCATTGTATACATTGATCCCAGTTGAGTGTGATGAGAGAGAAATCATATCCTTAAGGAAGAAACATAAAGTATAAGAGATAGCAAGATCAGACAATAAAATATCATGTTTTTTTTCTAAATTTAAAGTAATAGTCCTTGTTATTTGTTCAAACTCCACAGTTCTTTCTCTGGATACAGATGGTGTTCTCCATTGCAGAGAGCCCCAAATTGTCCCTAATTGTTTACACTGATGGAATGAGTGAGTTCATCAAGATTGATCATTGCCCCCATGTTGCTGTTAGGGTGTACAGTGTTCCTCTGGTTCTGCTCATCTCGCTCAGCATCAGTTCATGCAAATCACTCCAGGCTTCCCTGAATTCCCATCCCTCCTGGTTTCTAATAGAACAATAGTGTTCCATGATACACATACATAGACCACAGTTTGCTAAGCCATTACCCAATTGAAGGACATTTAGTTGATTTCCAATTCTTTGCCACCACAAACAAGGGCTGCCATTAATATTTTTGTACAAGTGATGTTTTTATCCTTTTTCATCATCTCTTCAGGATATAAACCCAGTAGTGATATTGCTGGATCAAAGGGCATGCACATTTTTGTTGCCCTTTGGGCGTAGTTCCAAATTTCTCTCCAGAAATGTTGGATGAGTTCAGAGCTCCATCAACAATGTAACAGTGAACCAGATTTCCCACAACCCTTCCAACAATGATTATTATGCTTTCTGGTCATATTGGCCAGACTGAGAGGTGTGAGGTGGTACCTCAGAGAAGCTTTAATTTGCATTTCTCTAATAAGTAATGATTTAGAACAATTTTTCATATGACTTTGGATTGCTTTGATCTCCTCATCTGTAAATTGCCTTTGCATATCCTTTGACCATTTGTCAATTGGGGAATGGCTTTTTTAAAAAAAATATGACTCAGTTCTCTGTATATTTTAGAAATAAGTCCTGTCAGAAACATTAGTTGCAAAGATTGTTTCCCAGTTTACTACATTTCTTTTGATCTTGGTTACAGTGCAAACCCCCTAATTTTAATGTATTCCCTTTTTGAGTAGTTCTAATTTATCCTATATAGTGCTTATTTGTCTATAATTATTTGCATGTTATCTCCTATAAGATTGTGAGTTCCTTGAGGGTAGGGACTGCTTTTTGCCTGTTTATGTTTCTCCAGGGCCTAATACAGTGTTTGGCACACGATAGGTACTTAATAAACATTATTAACTCATAATCTCACAGAACATAAGTACAGTTGGCAAAGAACTTTACTCAAGTTTTTCTGACCCGCAAACTTCATCCAGATCATAGTGATGCAGGGAAGATGTTGTAACCTATCTGGTGAATTCTGTTGTTTAAAATGACCCCATTCCAGGATGGGAATGGCCTTAATATGTTCTCTCTCTCTCTCTCTCTCTCTCTCTCTCTCTCTCTTTCTCTCTCATTCTCACTTAAGCTTTGCCTAGCCTGTCTTCAGAGTGCTTATTGCTTTTCTAGGAGTTTCAATCTGTACACTTTGTAAGCCTTCTATAATATAATAAATCCTGAGAAGTTTTTAAATCCCAGGGAGCATGTGAATTCATTCACTATTCAAAGCCTCTCAATCTCTATTGGAGACCCCAATTGTCATCCACTACAATAGCTGGCCCTTCTGAGAGGTATTGGGGGTAAGGAGGAGAGGTGAGTGATTAGTGTTTATCAGTCTGAACCTATTTGTTCAGTTCTATAAAACTTTTATTTTAATATTGCTTAGGGGATTATCAATTGAAAACAAATCTCAAAACATATAGGAATTTTAGAAAGAATTTTATTAGATCATTTTGACAAAAACAAAGCTGGAAAAAGATATGGGCTACCTCCTTAAGATAGCCTCTCTGAGGTGTACATTAAATAGAGTTCAGACAAGAATATTGGCACAAAAATGGGAGGTAGGTAGTTTCTTGAAAAGGGCAGTTCCAAGCTAACTTTACTTGAGATATAATTTCATTAAGTAAGTTATATTCAGTATAATTTAGAGTAGACCTAAAATAAGACCTGGATGAACAGACTCAAAATACGAATTTTTGGGTGTATCCAAACATACCTTTGGGTGGTCTTCACCTTTTCTTGAATTTTTGGAGGTCATTCTGGTCTCTACTGTTAGTTTTAGGCTAGATAATTTTTAGCCATATAAAGCAATGTTCAAAGAATATTAATAAATGATAGTTTTCATTTGTCCAGTTCTAATTTTTAGGTTTTTATTTTCTTCAGTTAGCTTTTATGTTTACTTTTACCCATTGGTTAATTTTACTTTTAGATGAGTTTCTTTTTCTAGTCAGTTAATCTTACTTTTTCAGGAGTTATTTTCTTTTTCCATTTGGCTAATTTTACTTTTAAAGATGTTTTCTTCAGTCAATTTTTCATAATTCTCCTGCATGATTCTTTCTTTTCTGTTTTTCTTCTTCCTCTCTTCTTTGGTTTTTAAAATTCTTTTTGAGATCTCCCAAGAGGCCTTTTTTGATTTGAGAACAATTCATAAACTTCTTTGAGGTTTCACATGTAAGCATTTTGTCATGAGATGGCATTATGATATTTTTACATTCCCTATTAGAATAGTAACTTTTTATGGTTAGCGCTCTTTGCTTTTTTGTTCATTTTGATGGTTGAACTCTACTCCTGGGACACAGGGAGTATAGTGCCAAACTTTTTACACTGGGGGTCAGGGGTCTGGTCCCTGGCTTTCTGCTCTAGCATCTCAGGTGCTTGTGGATTTTTCCTTGCATTAGGGTAGCCCAGCCTAGTCCCTCCTGTTGCCCTGAGCTTCAACTTTACCTTCTGAACTGGGATTGGGAACCTCACTGCTGGCCTGTTGAGCTAGGATCTAAGCTTTGCTGTGGCTAAGAGTCTCTTGATGGCTTCCCAGCTCTCCCTCGTATGTTGGGGCCACATTCCACTTTTACTCACATGAGTCAGACTTGTCAGAAATTCCTCCAAGATATCTTGAGTTGAAAAATTGTTTCACTCTGGTTTTTTTGGAAATTCTGTAGCTTTAGGGTCTGTTTAGAGAATTCATTTAAAGTTGATTCAGGAAAGGCTTTGAAAGCTTCCTAGCTTTGTGCCACCATCTTGGCTTCACCCTGGAAGTCCCATAAATAATGAAAAATTTCCCCACATAAGTATTTAGAAGAACCACACTAGAATATTTCAACATATAAACAGAATCAAAACTAATTTCCATCACAATTTGGAAATCCATGTTTTAAAAAGACCTTCAATTCCTTTTTATTTTAAAATAGATTGAATCCTCAGAAAGGAAGAGAGAGATGACCTCTTATCTTCCATGCTTTCTTCTTTTGATTTGGCCAGAGAAAGGGAAAGGAAAAATTCTGTTCACAGAATCCAATGAGATAAATTCAGAAAGGCTCACTTGCTGAAAAAAATACTTCCTTAATGTGACTTTTTACATTTTAGAATCTCCCTCTTCTCATTAAAAAGGGTTTCTTTCTTTTGATTTGCAATAAGACTGTTTTCAAACCTGTCTCCAATCATCCTGATCTAAATTTGGCCACTAAATCCAGATGGTTCTAGAGGAGAAAATGAAACTGGTGACAGCACAGTACCCTCTTACTCAAATTCAATTCACTTGCATGTCATGGCTCACCACCCTGATGTCAGGATACTCTTCAAAATGAAAGACAAGCAACTGTGTGAGAGTAGTAGGAGCTGCCCCACTGGGGACCAATTGGAAATGATTCCTTCCTTCCTTCCTTCCTTCCTTCCTTCCTTCCTTCCTTCCTTCCTTCCTTCCTTCCTTCCTTCCTCCCTCCCTCCCTCCCTCCCTCTTCCGTTCCTCTCACTTTTCTTCCTCTCTTCTCTCTCTCCCTCCCTCCCTTCCTTCCCTCCCTCCCCTCCTTCCTTCTTTCCTTTCCTTTCTTTCTTTCCTTTCTTCCTTTTCTTCTTTCTTTCCCCTTCCCTAAGTCCTTTATGCTAGGTAATGAAGCCTAGGTAGGCTTTTGATGTGTTCACAGTTTGTCAACACAGATTAAACGTTTATTATTGCATGGCTGCTTTGCAAATACTTTGCTTATATGGTATCTTATTCTCTTCATTTGTTTTTCAAACCACATTAGTTATGTACCTTTCAGTGTCACTTTCATTATCAACTAAAAATTTCAAACTAAGTGTGTCACAGCACTTGCATTTTCCTTAGAAACCAATGAATAAATAAACAAAATGTGTTGTTCTTATATATAGGTTGACACTACTAACCCATTATCAAGAGGATGCAGACTTTGAAATGTTTCCCCTGGAGTCTATTATGTCACATTGAGTCATTCACATTTCTCTTGCCCATCATAATCCATCCTTATCATAATCCTGTACCAAATAGATCTTTTCTTGTGAGTAATAACAATAATAATTCACAGTTATAACAAACTTCTGAAGTCTGGAATCATTATATTCATTTAAGAAATAAAGAAATTAAGTCCATATAGGTAAAGTGACTTAACCATGGTCACACAGGTAAAGCAAAATTTATGAGGAAAATCTGAGGGAAATTAGGCATTTTTGGAGGATTTGACTGTATCTTCCAGTGGAGACCATGCATGCTTACTGGCTCTTTGTGGAAGATGTCTTCTGGGCTTCAGTGGAGGAGTAGTTGAGGAAAGGGAATTGGAGACGAATAGGTTGTCTCATGCTTTGTGGGTTTGAATCGTCTGTCCCTGGTAGACCAATGAAGGGGTTCCCCTTTTGTCTTCTTTAAAAATATATTATTTATTTGTTTTAATATTTATTTTCAAAAATTTGAGTTTGCACTCTCTCTCTCTCTCTCTCTCTCTCTCTCTCTCTCTCCTGACATTCCCCATACACTGAGAAGGCAAACAGTATGATATTAATTATATATGTGAAATCTTGCAGAACATTTCCATATTAGCCATGTAAAAGAAATTGAGAAAAGTAAAGAAAAGGTAATTATGAATTCCTTCCTGTTATTCATATCCCAATCTCAACCTCCCACTGCCTACTGTCTTATTCCCATTCCCTCAAACCTGTCATACTTCCCATGTCCCACTCTGAAGCTACCCATCCCTTCTACTGTGCTTTCTTGAATGCTTGCTCCTTAGGTAACAATAAGATGATTTTAACTAAAATTCTTTCCTTTTTTTCACTCCATTCATGAGTTTCAGACTGTTCTCTCCAAATACCAATGGTCCCTTAATTACCATATCCAATGTTCTCTTCTCAATTCTCATCATTCTTGATCTTGCTACCACCCTTGACACTGAGGATCACATCTTTTCCTTATTACTCAATTCTCTTTGGATTTTTGATATCTAGGTTTTTAGCCTAAAGTATCAAGTCTCAGTGAGAGCCAGAAGATGGAAGGAGTGGGAAAGGAAAGGATTTAAGGTAAAAACAACTTTTTTTTTTACCTAAGGTGCAAGCATTCCAGAAAGCTCTGTAGAAAGGGTGGATAGCTTTAGAATGAGGGATGAGTATGGTATGACAGGTTTAAGAGAAATAAAATTAGGGAGTGGGCAGTGTGAAATAGAGAATGAAATTTGAAGAATGACAGGAAGGGTTTCAGAATGACTGAGTAAAGAAGAGTCTGACTGGATAGGTTATTCATTGACTAATGCACTCATGTCAATTATCAATATTCCTAGGAGTCTGGCCTCAGAGTGAAGACCTTTCATGATTTTAGACAGCTTTGGCTAGGAGACCAGAGCAGGGAATTTTTCTCTTTTTTCACTGCAATCAGACTAGACCAGTCCAGAATGGTGGATAGCATTTCTCTCTAATAGGAAGACAGGCAGAGGGAATAGGATGGAATGACATCTTTCTGTGTTCCCTGCAGACCGAAAGATGACAGATGAAGAGATTTGGAGACTTGAGGGTGATGCAATTTGTTTGTCCTCTACAGGCAGGAAGGTCAAGTACAAGGAGGAAGAGACCTGTCTGGGAGACCTGGCCATGTAGATACAATGTCACAATCTCTTAAGTCCCAGAAACAGCAGCTTTGAAGAGGAGAATCACACGGTCAAGTGGTGGGATTTACTGTACCTGAGGTTTCTGGATGAATATCAAGGGTTCTTGGACTGAGGATTTGACATATGTTCCTAAAGGTAGAATATTATTAAGGACCTGAACAAATAGAGGAGCAAAAAAACCCAAACATATCTTTTGTTGCCATTGTGAGTTATTTGGACAGAGCAGACCCGATAAGGAAAGGAGTTGTCTCTCTAGCAGCTTATTTTTTTTATTTTTTTAGGTTTTTGCAAGGCAAATGGGGTTAAGTGGCTTGCCCAAGGCCACACAGCTAGGTAATCATTAAGTGTCTGAGACCGGATTTGAACCCAGGTACTACTGACTCCAAGGCCGGTGCTTTATCCACTGCGCCACCTAGCCGCCCCCAGTTTTTTTTTAAAAGGAGATTCAAGACCCTTATAGTAAAGGCTTATATGAGTCCCTGGGGTGGAGGATGGATTCACTGGAACACTTTTTGTGGGGGAGGTCACTTCTATTAAAGTCATTTCTTTTTTCAAGGGAATTTCAAATTACTGAAATATTTCTATGTGGCTAAAGGAATTTATCATTTTCCTTTACTTCTATACTGATACAGGGAAATTGGATAGGAGAAATGATACATCTCTCTTTTTTGCTGTTTTCCTTTACTATTTAGTAGCTAATACTTTCCAAATAAATGATTCTGTGGTCAATTATTAATTATCCCAAAGGAAAAAAAAATAGTCCATGGGTGAAAGTTATATATCTTAAGAATGTTTCTTAAAAAAGTTTCTTAAAAGTCTTTATGGGAGGGGCGGCTAGGTGGCGCAGTGGATTAAGCACCGGCCTTGGAGTCAGGAGTACCTGGGTTCAAATCTGGTCTCAGACACTTAATGATTACCTAGCAGTGTGGCCTTGGGCAAGCCACTTAACCCCATTTACCTTACCAAAAAAACCCTCCAAAAAGTCTTTATGGATTTTATACTTAAAAAGGTATATTTTTACAGCTATTCAAAAAAGTTGTAGACAGATGGAGGTATAAACTTTGGGGGTCTGAAAACTGAGTCCCTTTTTTACAAGGTATGAAAGGAAGGCCAGAGGCAGGCTGATACCTTGTTAATTCAGGCTCCCTGTTGGAACATGAGGAATTCCCAGGTCATTCTACAAGTAACAAATAAATATTTACATAGCCATAGCATAGGTTCATCTAGATGTCACAGTAGATAAAGTACCAAGCCTGGAATCAAAAAGATGTGAGTTCAAATCTAGCCTCAGATATTTAATATTATATTACATCTTTCCAATTATCCTAGTCCACAAAGTAGGTATTATAATGAGGTCCTTACTTTTTTGTAGGTATTTTGTTATTAAGCTTGTTGATTTTAAATTTCAGAATATCTCTCTTAAATTCCCTCTTCTCTCTTCTGACACAGTCACCAACCTGTTTCAGGTTCTCATTCCCTCATGACTGGCCTATTGCAATGTCCTGACAGTTGTTCTTCCTACCACTTTTCCATCCACTCCATGTTCTCTTTCACTCAGCTGTCAAAATGGCATTCCTAAAGTACAAGTCTGATCATGTCACTCCACCTCCCCCCATATAATCAACATTAGTGACTCCCTATCACCTCCCAGATTAAAAATAAAATCCTTTGTGACACTGACATTCTTGCCATTCCTTAAACTAGATGTTCCATTTTCTATTTTCAGGTATTTTTACTGATTGCCATCCTTGCTTGGAATTCTCCTCCTCAGGTCTGCTTTCTGGATTCTCTGACTTCCTTTCAACTAAAATTATACTTTCCATATGAAGTCTTTTTTGCTCTTTCTTAATTCTAATCTTTTCCCTTTGATGATTATCTCCATGTAATACTGTGCACAGTTTGTAGATATTTGTTTGCATGTTGTCTCCCCCTAAAGACTGTGAACTCCTTGAGAGCCAAGACTTACCTTTTGCCTATTAAAATGGCCTTCTAATTGGTCTCCTCCCTGTTACTTTTCTTTCCATTCTGGCTGTCCTTCATGCAACTGTCAAACTGGCCTTCTTAAAGTACAAGACTGACCATTTTACCCCTACTTCCTCCATATAATCAATGCCAGTGACTTGTGGCTTTGGCATTCCCAGAGCTTAGTAAAGTGCCTGGCATATGATAGTAGTTAATTAAATGTTTTGTGCTTACCTGACTAAGGAATGAAAGTAATTGGAATTATAAAAAAATCTTTAGTATCAAATTCCTTATATTGACTCATAGATTTAGAACTAGAAGGGATGTTAGAAATAATTGAATTTGAACATCTTATTTTACAGATAACTGAGTCAAAGAGAGCTTATGTGACTTGGTTTATTACTAATTGAGGCAGGATTTGAACCCTTCTTCCTGGCTCAGTTTGCAATGTTATTCTTATATACATTATGGGAAGGACTATAGTAGTCAAAGATAAGACTTTATGGAATGTATTGTGGAAATTACATTTTGGCTTGGTCATAACAAAGGATCCTTGGATTGAGAAAGTATGCACCAGAGAGAAATAATTATAATGACTCTTTAGAAGTTTCTATGACTTCTTTTTGTGTTGTGTTGCATTTTTTTAGAACAGTCCTATTTCTGATATGCACTGTTATTTTGGATTCTTGCAAGTGAAGTGGGAATTTTTTAACCTTATGAGAGCTAGACACAAGTTATAGTTTGAGGTTCCTCAAGGAAATTATGTATGGGAGAAATCAAATCCATAAATTGACAAGCATTTAGTAAATCTTTATTATGTGACAAGGAATGTTCTAAGCTCTATGACTACAAAGAAATAGGAAAAACAACTCTTTTCCTCAAGGAGATTATATTTTAATGAGGGAGACAAAATATGCATAAATAAGTATATTCAATATGTCATCAAAGTATAAACAAGGTAACCACTGAAGGCCTCAAGTAGCATTTGAGTTGAGTCTTAAAGGAAACTGAAATTTTAAGGATTGGAGATGAAGAGATAGCATTCCTAGCATGGTGGATGATTAGTGCAAATACACAGAGATTCATGTGAGGGATAGCAGAGAAGGCCGGTATGATTTGAAATAGAATATATATGGGGGAGAAATGTATAAGAAGGTTAGAAAGAGAGGAAGGAGGCTAACCTTTGAACATTTTTAAGCATCAAACAAAGGAATTTATATTTCATTCAAGAGATAATAGGGAGAGATGGATCCGAGATAGCAGAGAGAAGCCAGGAATTTACCCTAAGCTTTCCTGGGGTTCCCTCAGAAATAACATTAATCAAGCCTCTAAATATATTCTGAAACAACAGAACTCACAAAAGAATAGAATGGAACAGTTTTTAGCTTAAGGTATCTGGGAAAGACTTTAGAAACAGACTATCTCGCTAGGATTGGGGGGAGATCATGGCCTGGCACAGGGAGTGGAGCCTAGCATAGGGAGCAGAGACCAGCATAGGCAGGGTTCCAGAATCATAACACAGATCTTTTACTGAGGCCCCAGGTTCCATCTAAGCAGATCAATGACACAATAGAGCAATTGGGAGGGATTCACCACAGTGCCCCAGACTTTTTGTGCAGCCAGTATGACTGAGTTGGAAGGCCCCAACCTAGTTAGCAAGTTGCTAGTATTCCCAATGTGAACAGTCTGCAAGTGAGCCCCTTCCCCAACATAAGAAGCTTGGGACAGTATCCCTGTGGCTCAGGCACAGAGCTTGAAATGAGGAGGAAAAACCAGAGAAAAGCCATGATGAGAGAAAGTTACTATGGAGAAAAGGAAGATCACAATATCATCTCAGAAGATGGTGAGAGAAAAGTTACTACATGTGAAATCCCAGTTGGGAATATGAATTGATCTTCATCCCCCTAAAACTTTTTTTTTGAATTATACAGTTTTTATTTATTTTGCATTTTACAGTTTTCCCCTAATCTTACATCCCCCGCCCCAGAAGGCAATTTGCCATTCTTTACGCTGTTTCTATGGTATACATTGATCCAAATTGAAATCCAAAAAGAAATGAATTCTCTCAAAACCTCAATTGGTCAAACGGAAAGCTCTTTCAAAAGTAGAATTGACCAATTGGAAAAGGAGTTGCAAAAGGTTAATGAAGAAAACTACTTCCCCCAAAAAAGAATGGAGTCCACAGAAACTAATGACTCCATGAGACAGCAAGAGTCAGTTAAACAAAATCAAAAAATAGAAAAAATAGAAGAAAATGTAAAATACCTCATCAACAAAACGACTGACCTCGAGAATAGATCAAGAAGGGGCAACCTGAAAATTATAGGACTTCCTGAAAACATTGAAGAGAAAAAAGCCTGGACTTAATATTACAGGATCTAGTGATGGAAAACTGCCCTGATATCATGGAATTGGAGGGCAAAGTAGTTATTGAAAGAGTACATCGATCCCCACCAGAAAAAGATCCTGAAAGGAAAACACCAAGGAATGTTGTGGCCAAACTCCAGAACTAAAGAGAAAATCCTGCAAGCAGCCAGAAAGAAACAATTTAAATATCAAGGAACAACAGTAAGGATCACGCAGGACCTGGCTGCATCAACTTCAAGGGATCAAAGGGCCTGGAACGAGATATTTTGAAAAGCATGGGAGCTTGGAATGCAGCCAAGAATCTACTTTCCTGCAAAGCTGAGCCTTCTTTTCCAGGGAAAAAGATGGACATTTAACGAAATGGAAGAATTCCAAAAATTTCTGATGAACAGACCAGAGCTAAACAGAAAATTTGGACATCAAACAGGAGGTTCAAGAGACACATGAAAAGGTAAAAAAAGGGGGGGCAGTAAAAGGAAGAAAACTGCAATCCAGTAAGTTGAAACTGGCTATATCCCAGCATGGGGGAAAATGATTCTCATAAATCTTGAGAAATGTAACTCTAACAGAGAGAATACACCTAGCAAGAAATGATGGACATTCATGACCTATCCATGAGACTACTATCTAATGGTATGTAACTGGCTTTAACCCCACTTGGGAGAAAGAATCTAATAACTCTCAGGAATTTTGACTCTATTCAAGAGAATATACTGAACTAGAAGGGACAGACACAGAATTTTCTATGACTTAGATAGAATGATCTAAAAAAACACTACCTCTCTAAAAAGGGGGACAGGAAAGAGGCAGGAGGAGGGAGGAGAATAAATGGGGTAAATCTCATTACACTAAGAGGTACAAAAAACCTATGGTAATAGAGGGGAAGAAGGGAGCAGAGGAGAAACACCTGAATCTTCTTCTCATCAGACTTGGCTTAAAGTCAACCTACACATACTCAGTTTATTTATAAAACATCTAACCTTTCAAGTATTAAAAGGGAAAAAGGGGAGGGGGGACAGAGAAAGGGAAGGGGAGTGGGGGAAATAAGGGGAAATAGCAAAATGAAGGGAAGGGAAAAGGGAAAAAAGGAAAGGTGAAAGAAAGTGGAGGGTGTGATATAGGAGGGCAAACACACTGAATGGGGTGGTATTCAGAAACAAAATATTGGGGAATATGTATAGAAGAAAATGTAAAATACCTCATTGGCAAAATCACTGACCTCAAGAATAGATCGAGAAGAGGTAACCTAAGAATTATTGGTTTTCCTGAAAACATTGAAGAGAAAAAAAAAGACTGGACTTAATATTACAGGATTTAGTGATGGAAAACTGCCCTGTTATCATGAAACCAGAGGGCAAAATAGTTATTGAAAGAATAGATCAATCCTCTCTGGAAAGGGATCTCAAAATGAAAATGCCAAGGAATATTGTGACCAAATTCCAGAGCTATCAGATAAAAGAGAAAATTCTGCAAGCAGCCAGAAAGAAACAATTTAGATATCAAGGTGCCACAGTAAGGATTACACAGGACCCGGCTGCATCACCATTAAGGGATCAAAGGGCCTGGAATGCAATATTCTTTTTTTATTTTTTATTTTTATTTTTTAGATTTTTGCAAGGCAATGGGGTTAAGTGGCTTGCCCAAGGCCACACAGCTAGGTAATTATTAAGTGTCTGAGGCTGGATTTGAACTCAGGTACTCCTGGAATGCAATATTCTGAAAAGCAAGGGAGCTTGGAATACAGCCAAGAATTCAGCATCCTGCAAAACTGAGCCTTCTCTTCCAGGGGAAAAGATGGACACAATGAAATAAGAGACTTCTAACTTTTTCTGATGAAGAGATGAGAGATTAATAGAAAATTTGAACTTCAGACAGGAGACTCAAAAGACAAATGAAAAGGTAAAAAATGGGGGGGGCTAAAAAAAAGAGAAAAAGAGAAAAAGAACTTTTATCCAATAAGATGAAACTGGTTGTATCCCTACCTGGGAGAAAGACTTTAATAACTCTTGAGAATTGTAACTCTATTAGAGAGAATATATTTAGCCAGAAGTGATGGACACTCATGGCCTATTCAAGAAACTGCTATCCAATAAGATGAAACTGCTATATCCCTATCTGGAAGAAAGATTCTAAAAATGCTCCATAATTATAACTCTATCAAAGAGAATATACTTAGCCCGAAGTGATGGATACTCATGACTTTTGTGTGAATCAGATATAATGATTTAAAAGCAATACTTCCTTAAAAAGAGGGAGTAGTAAAGAGATAGGAGGATGGAGGAGACTTAATTGGGGAAATCTCATTATATTAAGAGTTACAAAGGATCTATTGCAATAGAGGGGAAGAAGGGAGGAGGTGAGAACCACCTGAATATTACTGTCGTCAGATTTGGCTCAAAGTTAACATACAGAAACTTATCTTACCTTTCAAGTATTAAAAGGAGGAAAGGGGAGGGGAGAGGAAAAAAGGGAACCAACAGAAGGAAGGGAAGGAAGAAGGGGCAAAAGGAAAGAGATAAAAGGGGAGGGGGGTTGGATATAGGAGGGTAAACACACACAGAAGGTGGAGGTATTCGGAAGCAAAATACTAGGGAATATGGATGAAGTGAACAAAGGGGAAATACAAACAGAGGGAAGATAACATGGAGATCAATAAAGAGTTAGTAATTATTACTTTAAATGTGAATGGGATGAACTCTCTCTTATAACATTAATGAATGGCAGAGTGGATTAAAAAACAGAATCCTACAATATGCTGCTTATAAGAAACTCATTTGAAGCAGAGAGATAGATATAGAGTAAAGGTAAAAGGTTGGAGCACAATATATTTTTCTTCAGCTGAAGTGAAAAAAGTGAGGTAACAATCCTTATCTCCCACAAAGCAGCTGCAGAAACAGATATTGTTAAACCAGATAAGGAAGGGAACTATATCCTCCTAAAGTACCATAAACAATAAATAGACCATATCGTACTAAAAAGTACTATAGACAATAAATTAATTTCAATACTAAATATGTACACATCCAATGGTATAATATCCAAATTCTTAGAGGAGAAGTTGAAGGTGTTACAGGAAGAATAGACAACAAAACTCTTCTAGTAGGAGACCTCAGTCTTCTTCTATCAGATTTAGATAAATCTCACCATAAAATAAACCAGAAGGAAGTTAAAGAGATAAATTGATTGTTAGAAAACCTAGACATGATAGCCTTATGGAGGAAACTGAATGGATATAGAAAGCAATATACTTTCTTTTCTGAAGTACATGACCCTTACACAAAAATTGACCATGCACTATGGCATAAAAACCTAATAATCAATTGCAAAAAGACAGAAATAGTGAATACGTCTTTCTCAGATCATAATGCAATAAAAATCACATACAATATTGGGCCAGGGAGGTATAGATCCAAAACTAATTGGAAACTAAATAATCTCATTTTAAAGAATGAGTAGATCAAATAACAAATTATAAAAAGAATTATTTATTTCATCCTACATAATGACAATAATGAAACAACATACCAAAACCTATGGGATACATTCAAGGGGGTGTCAGGGGATATATTATATCTCTAAATGCTTACATGAATAAATTAGAGAAAGAGGAAGTCAATGAACTAAATATGCAACTAAAAAATTAGATTAGAGAAAGAACAAATTAAAAACCCCCAATTAAATGCTAAATTAGAAATTCTAAAAATTAAAGGAGAAATTAATAAAATGGAAAGCAAGAAAACTATTGAACTTATAAATTAAACCAAGAGCTGGTTTTATGAAAAAAAAAACAACAAGACTGATAAACCTTTGATCAACTTGATTAAAAAAAAGAAAGAAGAAAACCAAATTGCTAGTATCAGAAATGAAAAAGGTGAACTCACCACCAATAAGAAAGAAATTAAAGTCATAATTCAGAATTATTTTCCAAACTATATGCCAATAAATTTGATGATCTAAGTGAAATGGATGAATATTTGCCAAAATGTAAGTTGCCCATGTTAAATGAAGAGGAAATTAAATAACTAAATAACCCTATCTCATAAAAAGAAATTCAACAAGCCATTATTGAGCTCCCTAAGAAAAAATCTCCAGGATCTGATGAGTTCACAAGTGAATTCTAGCAAACACTTAAGGAACAACTGGTTCCAATTATATATAAACTCTTTGGAAAATTATGTGAAGGTGGAACTCTGCCTAACTCTTTCTATGACACCAATATGGTGTCATTCTACCAAAATTAAGCTACTTGTTTAGTACCCTAACAATCAAAATTCCAATAAATTACTTTAGTGAGTTAGAAAAAACTGTAAATAAATTCATATGGAGAAATACAAAGTCAAGAATCTCTAAGGATTTAATAAAAAAATGGAAAAGAAGGTGGTTTAGTTCTACCAGATCTAAAATTATATTATAAAGAATAAATTATCAAAACTGTCTGGTATTGGCTAAGAAATAGAGTGATGGATTAGTTGAATAGACTAGGTGCAAAAGCAGAAATTGCTTATAGTAATCGGCTGTTTGATAAACTTGAAAAGTCCAGCTATTGGAATAAGCACTCTCTCTTTGATAAAAACTGTTGGGAAAATTGGAAGTTATTATGGCAGAAACTTGGATTAGACCAACACCTCACACCCTATACCTAGATAAGATCAAAATGGATACAAGATCTAGACATAAAAATAATATTATGAGCAAACTAAGAGATCAAGGAATAGTTTACCTGTCAGATCTAAGGAAAGGGAAGCAGTTTATGACCAAGGGAGAGATGGAGAATATCATTAAAAATAAACTAGACAATTTTGATTACATTAAATTAAAAAAAAACTTTTGCACAGACAAAACCACTGTAACCAAGATCAAAGGAAATGTTATAAATTGGGAAACAATTTTTACAACTAGTATTTCTGACAAAGGACTCATTTCTAAAATATATAGAGAACTGAGTCAAATTTTTAAAAAGACAAGCCATTTCCCAATTGACAAATGGTCAAAGGATATGCAATGGTAATTTACAGATGAGGAAATCAAAGCAATCCATAGTCATATGAAAAATTGCTCTAAATCACTACTTATTAGAGAAATGCAAATTAAAGCATTTCTGAGGTACCACCTCACACCTCTCAGACTGGCCAGTATGACCAGAAAGGACAATGATCAATGTTGGAAAGGATGTGGGAAATCTGGAACATTAATACATTGTTGGTGGAGCTGTGAACTCATCCAACCTTTCTGGAGAGCAATTTGGAATAATGCCCAAAAGGCAACAAAATTTGCATATCCTTTGATATAGACCCACTACTGGGTCCATACCCTGAAGAGATTATGAAAAAGGGTAAAAATATCACTTGTACAAAAATATTCATAGCAGCCCTGTTTGTGGTGGCAAAGAATTGGAAATTATGTGAATGTCCTTCATTTGGGGCATGGATTAACAAGCTGTGGTATATATGTGATGGAACACTATTGTTCTATTAGAAACCATGAGGTATAGGAATTCAAGGAAGCCTGGCAAGATTTTCATGAACTGATGCTGAGTGAGATTAGCAGGACCAGAAGAACATTGTACACCCTAACAGCAACATGGGAATGATGGTCAACTTTAATAGATTTGCTCATTCCATCAGTGCAACAATCAGGCACTATTTTGGGGTATTTGTAATGGAGAATACCAGTTGTTTGCAGAGAAAGAATTGTGGAGTTTGAACAAAGACCAGAGACTATTACCTTTAATTAAAAAATTATCTTATGTAATTTTGCTATCTCTTATACTTTATTTTTCTTCCTTAAGGATATGATTTCTCTCTCATCACATTCAACTTAGATCAGTGCATACCATGAAACCAATGTAAAGACTAACAGACTGTCTTCTGTGGGGAGAGGGAAGCAAGATTATGGGAAAATTGTAAAACTCAAAATAAATAAAATCTTTCTTAAAAACATTGAATTGACCAAATGGAAAAAGAGATCAAAAAACGAAGAGGAGAAAATAAATTCTTGAAAAAAATAGAAATAGACAAATAGAAGCTAATGTCATAAAGAATCAATCAAGCAATTTTTTTTAAAAAGTAGAAAATAGAGGAAAATGGAAAAAAAAAAACAACTGACCTGGAAAATAGATCTAGGAGAGATAATAAAAGAATTGTTGGACTATTTGAAAGCCATGATCAAAAAAACAATCTGGACAGCATCTTCAAGAAATCTTCAAGGAAACCTGTTCTGATACTTAAAACCAGAAGACAAAATTATAATGGAAAGAATCCAACAATAATCTCCTGAAAGAAATCCCAAAATGAAAATGCCAAGGAATATTGTAGCTAAATTCCAGAATTATAAGCTAAGAAAAAAATGCTGTATGAAGTTAGATAGAAACAGTTTAAATACCAAGGAGTCATAGTCAGGATTATGTAGAATTTGGCAGCATAAACATAAAGGATTAAAGGATCTGGAATATGATATTCCAGAGGACAAAGGAGCTTGGATAACAAACAAGAATTAACTACTTACAAAAATTGAGCTCTTTCAGAGAAAAAGATGAACATTTAACAAAACAGTTGTCTTCCTTATGAAAAGACCAGAGTTGAGCAGAAAATTTGATCTTCAAACAGGATAGTCAAAAGATACATAATAAGATAAACAGGAAAAAGAAAAAGAATGTTCAATAAGATTAAACTTTATCTCTATTAGAGTGAGTATAGTTAAATAAAAGATGTGGGCATAAGTTGATTTTGGTGGAATGATATAAAAAATTAAGACATAAAAATGAGATGGGGAAATTGAGGCAGAATGGGGTACATTATATCTTTATTTATTTTTATGTTTTTTGCAAGGCAAATGGGATTAAGTGGCTTGCCCAAGGCCACACAGCTAGGTCATTATTAAGTGTCTGAGGCCGGATTTGAACCCAGGTACTCCTGACTCCAGGGCCGGTGCTTTATCCACTGCACCACCTAGCTGCCCCTGGAGTACATTATATCACATGAAGAGGTGCAAAATACCTATTATAGTTGAAGGAAAGAAGGGGGGAGAATTGCTTGAATCTTAGCTTTCATCTGATTTGACTCTAAGAGAGAATAACATATACATTTGGGTTTGGAAATTTATCTTACTCTACAGGGAATTAGGAGGGGAAAAGTGGGGAGAAGGAAAGGAGGGAGTGATAGAAGGGCAGAATGAAGGGTGAAAGTAGAAGGGGGAAAAGGGAAATAAAAAGGGAGGGGAAGACTGATAGAAGGGAGGGAAGATTGAGGGAGATGGTCCTTAGCAAACACTGGTGGGGAGAGATAGAGTGAAAGGAGAGTGAAAAGTACAAATGGACAATAATACAGTTAGTAATTACAACTGTGACTGTGAATGTGAACTGTCTCATAAAATACAAATGGATAGCAGAATGCATTAAACACCAGAAATCTACAATATGCTGTTTAAAGAATCACTTTTGAAGTAGAGAGAAACACATAGAGTAAAGGTAAAAGGTTGGAGCAAATAAATTGTGCTTCAGGAGAAGAAAAAAAGCAGAAGTAACAATTCTTATTTAAGACAAAGCAATAGCAAAAATAGATCTTATTTAAAAGGATAAGAAAGGAAACCACATCTTCCTGAAAGTTTCTATAGAGAATGAAGGAATATTAATATGAACCACATGGTATAACATCAAAATTCTTACAGAAGAAGTTAAATGAATTGCAGGCAATTATAGATAGCAAAACTATACTAGTTTTGTTCTCCCTCTCTCAACCTCCTTCTCTCAGAATTAGGCAAATCTAACCACAAAATAAACAAGAAGGAAGTTAAAGTAGTTGAATAGACTTTTTTAAAAGTTGGATATGATAGACCTTTGTAGAGACTGAATGGGCATAGAAAGGAATATATCTTATTCTCTGTTGCACATGGCACCTATACAAAAATTGACCATGTATTAGGACATAAAAATCTCACAAAGGCAGAAAGACAGAAATATTAAAGTATCCTTTTCAGATCATGATGCAGTTAAAATCACAAATAGCAAAGGACCATGGAAAGGTAGACTAAAATTAACTGGAAACTAAATAATCTAATTATTAAGAATGAATGAATATAGCAACAAATCATAGAAACAATCAATAATTTCATCCAAGACAATGAAAATAATGTGACAACATATCAAAACTTGTGGGATGAAGTCAAAGCAGTTTTTAGGGGAAATTTTATATTTCTAAATGCTGACATGAATGAAATAGAGAACAAGGAGGTAAATGAATTTGGTATGTGACTAAAAAAAAACTAGAGAAAGAACAAGTTAAAGATCTCCAATTAAATACCAAATTAAAAATTCTGATACTCAAACGAGAGATTAATAAAAATCAAAAGTAAGAAAACTATTCAACTAATTAATTAAACTAAGAATTGATTTTATGGCAACCCCCCCCCCAAATATAAACCTTTGATTGAAGGGTTATGAAGGAAACTTCATGAAGGAAACCAAATTATCAACAACAAAATTGAAAAGGGTAAATTCACTACCAATGAGGAAAAAATTAAAATAACACTTGGAGTTATTTTGCCTAAATGACAATCTAAATTAAATAGATAAATGTTTATAGAAATTAAATTGCTCAGTTAGCAATAAAAAGAAAGAACTACTTAAATAATCCTATTTCAGAAAAAAAGAAGTTGGATAAGCCATTAATATACTTCCTAAGGCAAAATCTCTAGGGCCAGATCCATTTTCAAGTGAATTAGAATAAACATTTAAAGAACAATTAATTCCATTTCTTTATAAACTATTTGAAGAAATAAGGGAAGAAGGATTTCTGCCAAATTTGTTTTATGACACCAATATGGTCCTGATACCTAAACTAGGTGGAATCAAAACAGAGGAAGAAAATTATAGACAAATTTCCCTAAAGAATATTGATATAAAAATTTAAATACATTCTTAGCAAAGAGATTAGAGCAAATTATCATTAGGGTATTACACTAAGATCAGGTAGGATTTATACCAAGAATGCAGAGTTGGTTCAATATTAGGAAAAGTGTCAATGTAATTGCTGATATCAATAATAAAGCTAACAGAATTCCTAAGATTATCTCAATAGATGCTGAAAAAGTTTTTGACAAAGTACAGGATGCTATTCCTATTAAGAAGAGAGTTTTTATGTATCATAAATCATAATTATCTGCATCTGCCTCATTTTTAGTTATCACCTCTATTTTTAACTTTATCTGGTTAAAAAATCTCAGTCATAATTGTGCTAAATGCCTTCTACCATTTGCCCCATTTAAAAAAAATGAGACATTTTATAGTTAGCTCCTGTATATATTTGCAGCTATTTTACATGGGTGACATATCCTTTTGGAATTATTTTTCTGCCAAACTTCTTTCTGATTTTTAATTTGTTCTTGTTGACTAGGGAGTCTTTAATGAAATAAGCAAATCAAAATGTTCTTGGGTTTATTGAGTACTATGCTACTATATTGATCAACATTTCCATTTTTTAATTAGTATCAAATAGTCTTGATTGTTATTATAGCATATTTTGAGATCTAGTACTGCTAGACTTATCACATTCTATACTTTCATTATTTTCCTTGAAATTCTTACCCTTTTGCTGCTCCGGATGGATTTTCTTGCCATTTTGTCTAGTTCCATACAGTAATTCCTTGGGAGTTTGAATGATGTGACATTCACTTTGTAAATATCGGTGACATTATTTTTATTGGTATGGGCTTAACCATGATAATTGAATATCTTAATTATTTTTATTTATTTATTTCTTCAAAGAGTTGTATTCATAGAGATCCTGATATCTTAATATCACAAATATCTATTAAGTACCTACATTTAACTGATATTGTACTAATTGTTAGGGAATACCTCCCAAAAGGGCAAGTTTCTGCTTTCAAGGAAATCAGTCTAAAGGGGAAGACAATATACAAACAACCATGTACAAACAAGATATGTTTATGATTAAATAGAAATTATCAAAGAACTGAGGAAGGGGACCAGATTAAGGGGATCAAAAATAGTGCAACAAAATGACTGCCTCTTTTGTTATGGACACAGTTTCTACTAATATCCCTAATATTGGTTATCTTTGTACTTTCCATGACATAAGGTAAGTTCATTTTGGTTTGCATTCCAGTAAATTGTTCAAATCTTTCTCACGTGAGGAATGTCTTCCTTATTCTCTATTTGTTCTGCTTATTGCAGATTAAGAGCTTCCCCTAGTCACCCATTGTCTTCCCAGTTTCTCTGGTTCTGTAATTAGACTTGTTTAAATCCTAGCATGCGGTTTCTAAAGTTTATCTTCACTTTTAAGGTAAATCAACTTTCAGAAATGTTATCTTATGACATAAATTGCTGAGAAAAGTCAATAGATGTTCCTGGAAGTTAGAATCAAAAACCAAGATTGAGTTCTTTGAAAATTCATCAGGCAATATTTTTAATTTTTAAAAATCAATTTTTCATGCCCATATTCCTTGCTAGCTAATAAGTAGTACCATCTGCCAACAGTGGATGAAAAAATAAGATTTATGTGTTAAAGAATATAGTCTCTTAAAATTCACAGTTTTTTTTACTAAGGGAAACTAGTTAGGGAATGGACCAAGGGATGATTCCATTTGGATATGAGAAGTGTTGAGAATTTATTGAATTATTGTTGTTAATCTGTTTCTAATTTTCTCCTTTTTCTTACCTTGTTCTCATATTATTTCCTTTTATATATTCTATGCTTCAGTCAAACTGAGCTAATCACCATTCCCCAAAGTTGTTCCACCCTTTCCTGATTCTGTGCCTTTTGTTTAAAATGGGATAAGCTTGAGATACACTCTATTTTCATTTTCACAGTTTATAATTTTCCCCACTTTTTAAGACCCTTTTTGTGCCCAAGCTCCACCTCTCCCAAGAAACCTTTCCAGACTCTTCCAACTGGAATTGATCTCACTACCTTTTGGATCCTCCTAGCTCATACATTTACCAGAATTGATTTTTTAATATTTATTTTTATTAAAGATATTATTTGAGTTTTACAATCCTCCCCCCCCCCCAATCTTACTTCCCTCCCTACCCAGGGAAAGCAATCTGTCAGTCTTTACTTTGTTTCCATGTTGTACCTTGATCCAAATTGGGTGTGATGAGAGAGAAATCACATCCTTAAAGAAGAAACAAGAAGTCTAAGAGGTAACAAGATCAGACAATAAGATATCTGTTTTTTTTTTTTCTAAATTAAAGGTAATAGTCCTTGAACTTTGTTCAAACTCCACAGCTCCTTATCTGGATACAGATGGCACTCTCCTTTGCAGACAGCCCAAAATTGTTCCTTATTGTTGCACTGATGGAATGACTGAGTCCTTCAAGTTTAATCATCACTCCCATGTTGCTGTTAGGTTGTACAGTGTTTTTCTGGTTCTGCTCATCTCACTCAGCATAAGTTCATGCAAATCCCTCCAGGCTTCCCTGAAATCCTGTCCCTCCTGATTTCTAATAGAACAATAGTGTTCCATGACATACATATACCACAGTTTGCTAAGGCATTCCCCAATTGAAGGGCATTTACTTGATTTCCAATTCTTTGCCACCACAAACAGGGCTGCTATAAATATTTTTGTACAAGTGATATTTTTACCCTTTTTCATCATCTCTTCAGGATATAGACCCAGTAGTGGTATTGCTGGGTCAAAGGGTATGCACATTTTTGTTGCCCTTTGGGTGTAGTTCTAAATAGCTCTCCAGAAGGGTTGGATGAATTCACAGCTCCACCAACAGTGTAGTAGTGTCCCAGATTTCCCACAACCCTTCCAACAATGATCATTATCCTTTCTGGTCATATTTGCCAATCTGAGAGGTGTGAGGTGGTACCTCAGAGAAGCTTTAATTTGCATTTCTCTAATAATTAATGATTTAGAGCAATTTTTCATATGACTATGGATTGCTTTGAACTCCTCATCTGTAAATTGCCTTTGCATATCCTTTGACCATTTGTCAATTGGGGAATGGCTTTTTGTCTTAAAAATATGACTCAGTTCTCTGTATATTTTAAAATGAGTCCTTTGGCAGAATCATTAGTTGTAAAGATTGTTTCCCAACTTACTACATTTCTTTTGATCTTGGTTACAGTAGTTTTATCTGTGCAAAAGCTTTTTAATTTAATGTAATCAAAATCATCTAATTGGTTTTTGGTGATCTTCTCCAACTCTTCCTTAGTCATAAACTGCTCCCCTTTCCGTAGATCTGACAGGTAAATGAGTCCTTGATCTTCTAATTTGCTTATAGTATTGTTTTTTTATGTCTAAATCCTGTATCCATTTGGATCTTATCTTGGTAAAGGGTGTTAGGTGTTGGTCTAATCTAAGTCAGAATCTATTTTTGCATTATAGTTATTTGTACTTCTGTCTCACCTTCCCTACCAGATTTTAAATATCTCAAGAGTAGGGACCTCATAACATTATATCACATACAACACCTAGCACAATTCCTAACACATAGAAGGAACTAAATAAATGTTTGTTGTCTTCAATAGATTAACATGGTGTAAAGGAGCTGCAATCATAGCCCTAGATATTCTTACTGAGATCAAGGCCATACCAGAGACAGGCATCAAAGGAGAGTGCTGTATAAAGAAGTGAACCAAATCTGCTGTTGAGTGCAAAGTAACCACATCCTCTTGTCCCTTCCCAACTCTTCACCAACTCTACTTTTCTGGCTTCATTTGAATATTAGTTGTTATAAATGAATGAAAAGAAAAATCTAGAGTGAGAGAAAATTGTACATTTTATTCACGAGCCTTGCAAGATACAACTTACAAGTTATGGGTACTTCACCTAGGTGTGAAGCACGAATTAGTCTTCAAAGTCATGTAATTTATGGTCTTCAAAAACTCTTTCCCCTACCTCTTGGATGTTCATAGACTCTCAGAGTTTGAGTTACAATCTAAGAGGTCCAACCATTCCATGGCATGCCCCTAATTTGATCCCCCCCCCCACATCATAGGACACATAATATGCTAAAGAACCACAATTGTCACAGGGGATGTGTGGGTTAATATTCAATTACTTAATTGTGCAAACTCAGTAGCATTAGGTCAAGATCTCTAGGTCACTCTTGACTGGTTGAGAACAAATTTGGGGTTTGGTATCCCTGGAATGGGTCCCCCTTTGTAATGAATTCCCTAAGGGCCCCCCTCCACATCCTGTGAAGACCATCACCCTATATTTCTCATAACTTCCCCTTTTGTAATGGATTCCCTAAGGCTCCCCTCTACATCCTGTGAAGATCAACACCCTACATTTCTCACATTAGTGAAAACAACTAGGGTTCATTAAAATGCTGTTCTTTTACCTCTTACCTACTTGTGGAGGAAACAAGGCTTGGGGACAAATCTCTTTTTTTCTTTTATTTTCGAAGAGGATCATTGACATCATAAATTAATTGTATTTAAGTGAGGCAGAGTTGCACAAAATCAGCAGCCTCATTCATTCTCCCCCCCTTTATTATTGTTATTTAAATATTTTTATTTATTTGTTCGACTACTTGCAATGGTAGTTTTTACTAATCATTTTTTTGCAAAGTTTTGAGTACTACATTTTTCTTTCTCCCTCCCTCCTATTCCTACCCCCTGCCTCTGACAGAAAGCAATCCAGTATAGCTTCATTTTTTTTTGCAAGGCAATGGGGTTAAATGGCTTGCCCAAGGTCACACAGCTAGGTAATTTATTAAGTGTCTGAGGCTGGATTTGAACTCAGGTACTCCTGACTCCACAGCCGGTGCTCTATCCACTGTGCCACTTAGCTGCCCCCAGCCCCATTCATTCTTATAGAGTCATTGAAGTCCAGTGGCAAGACAAAAATCAGGAGGCAGTGCATGACCTTGTCTTCTTCAATGTCTGACCAAGTTCTAAGCATTCCACAGTGCCTGCTTCAGCCACCTTTATAATGGCCACTGGAACAGTTTGTTTTAATCTATTCACAAGGTAGACACCCCCCCCCCCCATTCATAGATCTTATATTTGGTTCATTGTTGGTTTAGTCAGTCTGCTGAGCTTATTGGGAAGTGTAGCCACTGTGCATGCTATAGCTTCTTGGAGTCACAGGTGAGAGCTGAGAGCTGAGTGCCAGATGGTGGATAAGCAACCCTGAAGAGGACTCAACAAGTCCTCACACTGAAGTGCTATAAACAATTATATATCTGTAGGCTACATACTTTATTGGTTATAGATATATACAGCCTTATATTGAAAGACCTTAGAAGCATCCCAAGTGGAGATATATTAATCAATTCTGCCTCCATTTGATTCTATTCACTCACATCCCATTTCAGTTTAGTTCTTTATCACTTGATCTACTGTAACAGATAACTTCCTGTTCTATTTCCATTTAACTACCAAAATCATCCTTATAAATACAGGTGTAACCATCACTTTCCTCTGCTCAAGAAACTTAAGTGACTGCCTCTAGGATTTCCCTGACATTTACGTACTTCATAATCTTTCATAATCTTTCTATATTGTATTCTTCCAGATTGACTCACAGTACTCAAACACTACATTCTAGCCTGATTTTCCTCTTTTCTATTCCTGAAACCTAACATTCTAAACCCTGATTCAAAGAACAGACTGTTCTGAAAATGCCCCTTCTCCTCACCTTAACTTCCTAGAATTCTTAGTTTTCTTCCAGACTTGTCTTAACTGCTATTTCTTAAAGGATGTCTTTCTTAAATCTTTTTGTAATTAGTATTTTTTTCATTTCTCAAGTTATAATGCATTTACTTCTCAATACTAACATTGTATATTCTCAGGAGAGTTTGTATCTTGGTTTTTCAATTGGTCAATAAATATTCACTAACCCTTGTTATGTGTTCAACTCTCTGCTATGTATTCAAAGAAAAGTAAAAGTGCAGTCTAACGGGGAAAACAACATTTAAGCAACTATATGCAAACTATATTACAAGATAAGTTGGAAATAATTAATAGAGGAAAGGCATTAGCATTAGGAAGAATTGAGAAAGTCTTCCTGTAGAAGATAGCATTTTAATTAGGACTTGAAAGAAGCCGGGGAAGCCTGGAAGTAGAAATGAGGAGGGAGACTATTCCAGCCATGGTGGACAACTAGTGAATAGACTCAGAATCAGAAGATGAAGTGTTTTGTTTGAGGAATAGCAAGGAGGATGGCCGATGGTGCCATTGGTTTGCATAGGGGAGAGGCATAGATATAAGAAGCCCGAAAAAGTAATAGATTCAGTTTTGCACGTGTTGATTTTAAGATGATTATATGACATCCAATTCAAGATGTCAAAAAGGCAATTGGAAATATGAAAATGGAGATCAGCAGAGAAGTTAAGACTTAATAAGTAGATTTCAAAATCATTACCCCAGATATGATAATTGAAAACATAGGAGCTGATGAGATTGCTGAGTCAAATAGTATAGACCCAGTGCTCAGTTTTGGAACCATGTAGTGAATACTATCAGATTCTTAAGTCTGAGAAAGAGAAGGAAAAGATTATTTTCATCTATCAGGGACTTTTAAGTTAGCGAATTCATGGGAAGCTAACATATACAAAGTTATTGAGAGACTGGGCAACTTGTGTGTTTACAAAATATCCCTTTCAAATAGACAAGACCCTCTCAGGAATTCTCCGCAATTGCTTGTTTCCCATAGGAGAGTTAGTTGGACTTTTTAATAAGCAAGCAAGAGAAATGATTAAAACTCAGGAAAAAAGACTGAGAAAAAAGAGGCAGTCTATTCGGCTGTACAAAGACTTTTGGACCACCATATGGGAAATAAAAGTAATACATTCAGTGAAGAAAGCTGAGTATTATTATAGTGTAGGAGAACTAAACCAAAGGCATCTAACTCCTTTCTTGCCCTTAACACTGTAGGGACCCCTTGAGTAGAGTTTCAACCTGGAAAGGTTGCTACCCCTGTCATTAAATGTATGAGTCTGTAATGATTCTGATGGTCAGTCCATACCAACTGCTAGCTCTGATATGGAAGCATGGAGATCAGTCAGTTATAGGAGAACTAGGTTTATTAGAAGAGTCACTAGGCTAAGCCATGCTGTTACAGTTGCATAGCTATCCAGGTAACAACTAACTAACAATACTGTGAAAAATTGCCTTCATATAATCGCTTATATTTACTGTGGCAATTGTAAAATACTTCATGTTTGAGTATACTTATACATACATACATACATATATATATTTACTTATAATTTTGATGATGATCTTTCCTTATATTTTGTGTCATGTTCATGTTATAGCAATATTTATAATTGTTATGCATATTTGCTTTTGTTTAGAGTTAAGTTGCTATTTATATATATATTCTATATACATATTTGTTGGTATTGGCATGTACATATATGTGCCTATTGATAGTTATTATTGCCCTCTTATTGCTTTTGATTGACTACTGCACACTATAGATATGCTTGTGCCTTCAGAATGCACATGTATTATGTTATCTATGTTAGTTAGGCATGCTCTCAAAGTAGTATCCTCCCAGGGGACACTCTGCATATCACCATGTTATGTTATACAGTATCAATGGGCATTTATTTTATTTTAGTTTTAATACAACTGAAAGTTGTTTACCTGGGATAACAGGAAAATTGTATTTGTTGTTTTAAAGCACTGATGGTTGTATTTAAACTGTATATTTACAAGTTATCTTTTGTATATCCCAGTTTATCTTTGTAAGGGACTGGAAAGAGTTTAAGTCCAGGGGAGGAATGCAACCCTAGTTCCAAAGTTCATTTATTATGGATATATTTCCTTATTGGGATATATCAGTGTTCTGCACCTACATGAGGGGTGCAGTTAAGTTGGCAAGAATGGTAAAAAGGTGCAGTGGATAGAGCACTGGGCCTGGAGTCAGGAGTAACTGAGTTCAAATCCAGCCTCAGACACTTAATAATTACCCAGCTGTGTGGCCTTGGGCAAGCCATTTAACCCCATTGCCTTGCAAAAACCTAAAAAAAAGAATGGTAAAGAGGAGAACTCTTTATTCTTTTACTTGTTGAGTCTTTTCAGACTTTAGGTACTTCTAATTTCTAGCTTCAGGAAAGATGATGGCAGGGGGCAGGGGGTAGAACCAAGATGGTGGCATGAGAATAGGCTTTCACAGGAGCTCTCTCCAAAATATTTCAAAAACCTTAAAATTATGACTCTAACTAAATTTTCAAGAAACAGAACCCACAGAAAGATCCAGTGGGTCAATTCTCCAGCCCAAGGTAACCTGGAAGATTGTGGGAAGGCTCTGTTCCATGGGGTTGGAGGGAGTAGCAGCACAGCTAGTATCACTGTGCTGGAGGGAAGGAACTCCAGCATTCTTGAGACAGCCCTGGGTTCCTGGGAGAGCCAATTCCTGGCAGCAGAAGCAGTTTCCTGAACTGCCAACCCAGGGAACACACCAAGCACAACTTGGAAGACCTGTGGGGAAACCTCTGCCAGTGTGAGCATGAAGCCCAGGCCAGCTTGGCTATCAGCACAGCCATGGCTGTCAGCACAGCCCAGATCCCAGGAAACAGAAGCAGGCCTGTGGAGCTGCCCAGCAGAGAGACGTCCAGCAGCTGCTCCCAGAGCACTCAGCCCAAGGAAGGTAAGAGGGTGGGGTGAGACTGTTGAGATCTCTCCTCTATCCCTGAGATAGGACTCTTGTGCTTTATCTATATTCAGACCTGGTCACAGTTTGGGCCACCATACTACCATAGCAGAGCAGGGACTCTCCTCACAGCTTCATGCAGAGAGGTGTGCTTGTGGTCATCCATACCAGAGCACCAGCCAGGAGAGCAGTCAGAGCCTCTCAAAAGACCTTGAAGGAACTGAAGTCCTTACAGGGGTTTCCCAATAATATGCAAAAGCTTGGGAAGCATCCTAAAACCAGGGCACAGGCTGGAGAAATGAATAAACAGACAAAAACAGGAACCTGACCATAGACAATTACTTTGGTCCCTTGGAGGAGCAAAACACACTCAAAAGATAACAAAGTCTAAGCTTCTGCATCTAGAGAGTCCAAGAAAAGTAGGAACTGGGTTTAGGTATGGCAGAACTCAAAAAAGATTTTGAAAATCAAATAAGGGACTTAGAAGAAAAATTGGGAAGAGAAATGAGATAGATGCAGGAAAAGCATGAAAACCAAGTTAGCAGCTTAGTCAAGGAGATAAAAAAATGCTGAAGAAAACAATATGTTAAAAACCAATTTAGGGAGGGGTGGCTAGGTGATGTAGTGAATAGAGCACTGGCTCTGGAGTCAGGAGTACCTGAGTTCAAATCTGGCCCCAGGTACTTAATAATTACCTAGATGTGTGACCTTAGGCAAGCCACTTAACCCCACTGCCTTGCAAAAAAAAACAACCCAGTTTAGGTCAAATGGAAAAAGCAGACTAGAAAGTTAATGAGGAGAATACCTTAAAAAACAGAGTTGAGGGACAGCTAGGTGGCTCAGTGGATAGAGCACCGGCCCTGGAGTCAGGAGTACCTGAGTTCAAATCCAGCCTTAAACACTTAATAATTACCTAGCTGTGTGGGCTTGGGCAAGCCACTTAACCACACTGCCTTGCAAAAAACCCAACAAAAAACTAAAAAAAAAAAGCAGAGTTGACCAGATGGAAAAGGAGATAAGAAAGATCTGAAGAAAACAACTCCTTCAAATGGAGCTAAAGGAAGCTGATGTCTTTGTGAAGAATCAAGAAATAATAAAACAAAGCCAAAAGAATGAAAAACTGGAAGAAAATGTTAAATATCTCATTGCAAAAACTTACTAACCTGAAAAACAGATCCAGAAGAGACAACTTAGAAATTATTGGGCTACCTGAAAGTCATGATTAGGAAAAGAGCCTTGACTCCATTTTAAAAGAATTTCTATGGAAAATTGCCCTGATATCCTAGAAGCAGAGGGCAAAATAGAAATTGAGAGAATTCACCTATCTCCTGAAAGAGATCTCCCACCCCAGAAAAAAAACCCACCCAGGAATATTATAGCCAAATTCCAGAACTCCAAGTCAAATAGAAAATATAAGCAGCCAGAATGAAACAATTCAAATATCATGTAGCTATAGTCAGGCTTACATAGGACTTAGCAGCATCCATGGTATGGGCTTGTAGGGTTTGGGATATAATATTCCAGAAGGCAAAAGAGCTTGGAATGCAACCAAAAATTAACTACCCAGAAAAACTGAACATTATCTTCCAGGGGAAAAGATGGACATTCAATGAAATAGGGGAATTTCAAATGTTCCTGTTGAAACAGCCAGAACTGAAGAGAAAGTTTGATCTTCAAGCACAGGACTCAGGTGAAGCATAGGAAGTGGATGAGAATGGTAAATTATGAGGTATTTAATGATGGTGAACTGCATGTATTTCTGCATGGGAAGATGATACTGATAATATTCATATGAACCTTCTCATTTATTAGAGCAATTAGAAGGAACATATATAGATAAGGCACAGGAGAGAGCTGAATTTGAAGGTATAATATATTGTAAAAATACAATCAATGGGTAAAAAGGAAATGTACTGGGAGAAAGGGAAAGGAGAGGTAGAATAGACTAAAATATTTCACATAAAAAGTCAAGAAATAGCTTTTGCAATGGTATGGAAGGTGAGGGAAGGTGAGGGGAAATGAGGGAGCCTTCATTATCGTCAGAAATTACTCAGAGAGGAAACAAAATATATACTTAATAGAGCATAGAAATCTAAAAGACAAAGGAGAGAAAGGGGATGGGAGAAAGGAGACAGGGGGAGGGGAGTGGGGATGTGGGTGATGGAAGAGAGGGTAGATCATGGGAGTAAATAGTCAGATATAACACAATTTCTTTTTTACTTTTTGCAAGGTGGTGGGATTGTGTAGCCTGTCCAGGATCATGTGACTGGGTGGTTGTTGTGTCTCTGGGGTGGGGTACATAGGCTTGGGGCCTCCTGGTGCCAGGGCTGGTACTCTGTCCACTGCACCACATGATTGCCCCACAGCACAGTTTTGAAAAGAGATAGAGTGAAAGGATTGAGAAAATATAATAAGTGGTTGTGGGGAGGAATGGATGGAGGGAATTACAATCAGCAACAGCAACTGTGGAAAAATATGGAAGTAGCTTCTTTGATGAACTTATGATAAAGAATGCAATCCACCCCAGTCAGAGCTGATGGTATCAGAACACAGACTGGAGCACATTTTTTCTCTTTCTTTCACTTTATTTCTTGTGTGTTTTTTTATTTTTGTGGGAGAAAGTAATCTTCTGACTAAAATCTTTGTTTACTCTTACAACGAGACTATTTTAGGAATGTGTAGACAAATAAAGATGTAAATTGTAATTAAAATACATAAATGGTAAAAAAAGCAAAGATGATGGAAGGTGTTAACCTCATTTTAGGTTGTTGAAGGAAAAGACTGGAAAAATGTTGGAGTTACAGGAAATGACAGCCTCTATCATGTCTATTCCAGGTTACTTACACTAGAGACTCCAGGGAATTTTCTTTTCAGTAAGATCTGGAATTCTTTCTCTTGGTTAGCCAGCATTATGTCATTCTCAATGGAAACCCTATCTATCTGTCTGTCTGTGTATTTATATTGCATATATAATATATATCTATATATTCTACCATATATATATTTTCCCCTATGATTTGTATAAATTTTTTTTGCCTTTGGTATATATATATATATATATATATATATATATATATATATATATATATATATATATATATGTTTTGGAATTAGTACTTGGTGTTAAAAAGATCAAGCCATGAACATAAAACTTGGGGTTCTACTTCTGTCAATTAATGAAATAATGATGAGAAGTCATATGTTCCCAGACTAATAATATTTAAAGGAGCAGGTAGTTAAAATTCTAGTCTGGTGCCCCTTATCTCTGAGAAGACTGATGGCTTCTGTTCCTAACTTTTTACTCCCCATCTTGAAGAGAAGTAAAATCTCCTTTGCATGGAGTATTCAGGAGAGAAGAGATTAGAGTTGTATACTTTGCCTCTATGCAACCCATGCAATGACATCTCCATGCTATATAGAGGGTACAACCCCACACAATGATTCCTTGCACCTGAAGGAGAAGACAAAAGGACTCAGGCTAGAAGCTTTGTGGGACCTCTATGTTTATCAGTAATACTTGGATGAAGATCAAGTGAAGAAGAAAGAGCAGGAGCAGAACCAAGTGAGAGTGATGTCACAAAAACCTAAGACAGCATCAGTGGAAGAGGATGATTGGTGTTAACAGGTTGCAGAGAGAATGAGAGCCAAAATCATTTCTAACATTAGAGAAAGCAATTTTGTAGTATGAGACTGGAAACCATAATGCAGAGTTAAGAATAGAGAAAGAAATAAAATAGAAGGATTAAATAGTAGATGGCCTTCTCAAGAAATGTAACCAACCATACATGTGGACATCTTGGGTTCTAGTCATCAGCCATTCAATTCAGCAGGCAACTATTATGCTCCTATTATGTATGAGGCTGTGCTAAGCACAGGAGATACAAAGACAAAGGAAAATACCTAGCTCTTAAGGAGTTCACCATCTAATGTGGTGAACAGCAGGGAAAAATCTATGTTTAAAGAGTGTCTGTACATAAATGTACAAACATAGTCATTTAGGACAGTGTTTTACAGTAGGAAAAAGTTTGTTTTAATGGTCTCCATTTGAAGACCCCAGTAAGAAGGACAGAAGCAAGTATATAAACGACAACTATATTCCAGGCAATGTGCTAAGTGCTTTTCAAATATTTTCTCATTTAATCCTCACAATAACAATATTCTCTTAGCTAAGGATACTGAGGTAGAGATTAAGTGATTTGCAGGGACAGGGAACCTCTGGCCCAAGGGTTGTATTGGTGTGCTACTATCAAGCCAACTATAAATGGGACTCCAATTTCAATAAATCTAGGAGATTTTTAAAGGTGAATCATTTTAATGTTTGACCACATATAGATGTTATATATGTGTTATAAATATTATGATGCAATAACTATCCAAATGACCCTTGGCAGAAAAATGGTTCTCCATCCTTGAACTAGGTTTGCACAGTAAGGTTAGATTTGAATTCAGATTGCTCAGACTCTAGGTCTAGCATTCTACCTACTTATTGAGTTCCCTAACATTTATTAAGCTGCTACTTTGCATAGCACACTATGCTAATCATCAGGGATACAAAGAAAGACAAAAGAGTAGACCATGAGAAGTTCACAGCTGAATGGAGGAGACAACATACAAATAAATAAATAAATAAATAAATAAACACATACATACATACATACATACATACATACAAACAAGCTATAAATGCAGGGTAAATTGAAGCTAATCAGCTGAGAGAAGGCACTGGAATTAAGAAGGATTAAGAACACAAGAACCCGTCCAGCATTTATAAATCAAACGATGCATCTTGAACTTAAGAATGTGTATCTTAACAATTTTCAATAGCAAAGATTTTAGTCAGAAGTCAGGCAATAAGTTCCTTAAAGGGGAAGATCTTCATTAAAAATGTATTTCTTCATAGCTAGCCCAGTTTAGAAAAAGGATAAATATTTGTCAAATTGAAAATGCTTAATATGCTGTTCAATTGACTCCAGAGTAGCCACCTGAATAGTGCTCACATAATCTAATAACCTTCTGTGTGTTCAAATGACTCTGAATTATCAAACATCATGTCAGTGGAACAAAAACTGATTGATCTTATTGTTACTGAAAGGTTTCAAGTATGGATTGAGTGATGACTATCACTTTTCTTTCTTTCTTTCTTTCTTTCTTTCTTTCTTTCTTTCTTTCTTTCTTTCTTTCTTTCTTTCTTTCTTTCTTTCTTTCTTTCCTTCCTCCCTCCCTCCCTCCCTCCCTCCCTCCCTCCCTCCTTTCTTTCTTTCTTTCTTTCTTTCTTTCTTTCTTTCTTTCTTTCTTTCTTTCTTTCTTTCTTTCTTTCTTTCTTTCTTTCTTCCTTCTTTTCTTTCCATACATCCATCGATCCATCCATCAATCCATCCATCCATCCAATCTGAAAGGATCAGCCTAGCTAACTTCAGAGATACTTTACCATTCTACAATTGTACACCAGATAACAATTATTTTTGTCAGAGCACTCATGAATCATGGAAGTATTCTGACTAGAGGGAGTGTTTTTCAAATTGACAAAAACACACAGAAGAATGAAGATTTTTGAATGATAGTTACCCTTATAAAGCAAAAAAAAAGTGGTAAAAAATTTGTAGTTTTGAATTTTGATATTTATTCCACTAATTTATTTTTCATACCTCATTAGTATTGCTAAAATATCTATAATTATATTAAATAGAAATGATGAATGGGGACATCCTAATTTAAAAACCTGTTTTTCATAGAATGCTTCGAAGGTTTCTCTGCTATATTTATATCAGTGCTTGGTTTCCAACACATGTCAAGGCATTTGCAACAGCAGTCAAATGATGTAGAGAGTAGATTTCTATTTTTTTAATTGTGTGCTTTATTTTTAAATCTGTATAAATAAATACAAAATGACAAAGAGGTTTATGTTTACTAAACATTGCATTTGATTGTATGACATTACACAGTGTGTCACAATATTTCAACTTGTAATTGTGTCCTTTAGCTGTTGGTGCATAATTCTATAACTTGTAGGATACAATGAGTCCGGAAGCTGTATCCAACCACCCTTTAGTGGAACCCCTGAGTGCTTACAATTGCAAAAGTGTGTTTGGGGAGCCATTAAGCCACACTGGCCAAAGTCTGGGAATTTCTTGAAACATCTGAGAGACAGCAAAGGAAAATAGAGTGGAGAAGGGTTTCTCTAGAATAAAAAACATTCAAGTAAATGCAATGCTTAAAATATTTTTACTTTTGCAGATCCCCAACCCCCAACCTTTAACAATGAAAAAGGGAAAAACCCAACTCCTAAAGAAATTCAAAGCAAATGGATTCGATGGATTTGATTTCATTCTGCTGTTCCATTTCCATTATCCCTTCTTGTGGTCATATACAGCATACTGGAGAAGTCTCCAATTGCTAGTATTATACTTCCTATTCCTAATATAAAAGCTAGTTGTGTGTGTTTGTGTGTGTTTGTATGTGTGTTAATATATGTGAGTGTGTGTGTATAGAATTTATTCAGCAGTACCCAATCATTCTAAAATTCATTATTATTACCAATAGAAGGTCAACTGCCAAGGTCCGATAACTATCAAATGAGAAAATATATGTACAATACTTTGTAAACACTAAAAGTGCTGTATTCAAATGCTAGCTATTTATTATTATCATTATTATTATTACTCAGGATCATTTTATATTTTTCATTACTGCACCAAGGTGGTACAGTGTTTTTTGACCAATGAAAGAAATGGAATGGTGTTATCCCAAATAGTGTCACAAAATTCTTATATTTCATATTAGTACTGAAAAACACAACTGATATCCATGAATTCTTTGTGCCCTGATGTTTGCTGATTGAATCCTCCAGCATACATGTTAGCATATTGTCTAGATATCTCTGTCTACTTTGTAAAGACAGGTATTAGTTACAGTTGATTCTATAATCTTGTTTAGATAGATTGTATGAATGTATTGGCTTAAGCTCAGAGACCTAGAGGGGGATAGCCTTATATTAATATGGACAATGGTAATCCTTTAGAAATGAAGAATGCTACCCAAGTGATGCCATGTCAACTCAATACCCTATTCTTTGGAAGAGAAGTGAGGTTGATGGGATTATTCAAAGACCTATATGCTAAAAGCAGGTAAATCATTTGAATCATAATTTTCTCATCCCTCCTCTTCTCTCTCTCTCTCTCTCTCTCTCTCTCTCTCTCTCTCTCTCTCTCTCTCTTTCTCTCTCTCTCTCTTTAAATCTAGAAAACTGTTTCAGTTTTATCAAATAAAAACCATTTCTCCCTTCAATATCCCAACCTGAGATTTTGGATTTAGGGAGAATTTTCTGACCCTCTTTTCACCTCACTAGCCAAGAATGGAACATGGATCAAAACACACTGCAATGAGGTATAGAATTTATTTTTTATGGCCAAACCCTTTTTGACCTTTCCCAGCAGCAACACAGAACTGACTATCTCCTGTACTGAATGCCAGCAAAAGTTAAAAGCCATGAGGCACACAGAATAAAAGGGAAACTCAACTTTTTCCCATCAGAAGGATGGAAAGAAAGAATGTGATGAAAGATATAGCAAGATCATCTTTTCTGCAACATTCTCCTAAAATGTAAGGACACTTAAGAGGAAGAAAGCCTACTTTTAAAAAGTTGTTTACATGGTTTAATTTGTCTAGGAACAAGGAAAAGAGGAGAGTTAAGAGAGTTTTTTCCTGTCAAAAATGGTGCACCAATTCTGAAATGCTTGATGACTTTGCTTGGGGAACCTGCAGCACTCTTTTGTTTATAATAAAACAATTGCTTCAGCAAAACAATACTCCTCCATGCCTCCCAACTTCTATGGGTTGAAAGAAAAGTCTTTCTTCAGATATTAAAAAGGAATAATTTCTTATAAAATATATTCATAAAAATGTAATGATGCAAATGATTCTTCACTATTATGGAAATGATTTTCCACAATTAAATATGAATTATTAGAAATGGAGAATATTAGAAATGGAGTCATTCAGTTTCTTTTCACTCATTTCTAGGGAATTTTTTTTGGGAGGTGTTGATATTTATGGAAAGAAAGTACTGCATAGTGGATAGCTATCTGCCTCAGAATCAGGAAAATCTGTGTTCAAATCTTGCCTCTGATATATGTGTATATATATATATATATATATATATATATATAATTACATAATTATATTATATATAATCATAATGTTTATAATATATATAATATCATATAATCATATAATAACATAACACAACATACTATAATTATATAAATATAATATAAATTATAAAATATGATATAATTATATATAATTACATAAATATATAATACATATTATATATATACATATATATATATATATATATATATATTCCCTATGTATGTGACTGCTGGAAGATCAATTAACGTCATTAGTACCCCAGGCTTAGAAAAGACTTTAAGATGTAGAGAAAATGACATGGTAGAAAATCTACATGGTAGAAAATGTTCCCTTACCTGCCTTGTTTCAATGAAATCATATGTATTGTTCTCCCCACTTCTTTCCCACTCCAATGCATATAAGTAAAGCAACATATGGAGATAAAAAAATTCCAGGAGAGAGATTATCCCCACTGTGGATGCCTCACTATAAAATTCTTCCAGTTTTTGATGAACATGATAGGACAGCTAAAATACAAATGAACTCTCTCCAAGTTATTTGAAGCCTCATTGTGATACTGACTTCTATGGATTGCTTTTCTCTCTCTCTGTTTCTTTAGCATCGATGGTTTGGCTAAAATTTTTTTTTGCCTGTGTCCTTGACCTTGTTTCTATTTGTATAGATGTCTACTAAATGAGATAAAGTGTGAGAAGGGTCATTGATGATTCTTTTTAAAAAATACCATTTTTTTCTTTCTTTTTTTTGGTGATCTGATTTTAGTTTCCATGGAAATGGGCTAAGTAAGGACTTCAGGAGACAGAAGAAAGAGAAAGACTTCTCTTCTTTTGTTTCTCCAAATTGCTAGATTATCTAAGCTCAAAACTACTGTGACAATATATAAAGGTTAGCAAATCTTATACAGAAAAACGATTTAGTGCCTATAACACAGATCCAAGGTTGGTTTTGATTTTTCTGCAAGCATATACATCTTTCTCCTTTCAATTAAACACTTAAGTGAGTTAAATGACATCTTTGGTCTTGAAAAAAAGCTTACTAGTCCTCAGTGTTTACAATTATGCCTTCCATAAATACTTTTGTCATTTCTTCCTCAATAATATGCAAGCTTTAACATATAACAAGTTCACTCAGTCTTCTCCTGCAAGTATAAAAAGTTATGGAAGCCCAAATAGAGGGAACTCAAAAGATCATTGTCTGATTTCCTTTAGGTATAGCTGTATACATTCTATTGACAAAGAATTTTCTTGCAACCTCCATGACCATAAATAGAACCAACCCTAAAGTCCCAAAATTATGAAATACTTTACAATTTACAAAGCACTTTCCTCACAACAACCCAATGAGGTGGATAGTGCAAGCATCACTAAAAAGGAGGAAAGTGAGACTCAAAAGATATGAAAGAACTTGTCAATGATCATTCAATTGGTGTCATATCCAGAATCTGAACTCAGATGTCTACTTTCTATGCACAAATCCACCAAACAGAAGTGTTAAGTTGAATAGTACAAAAATTTATGGCAGTATAAATATAAATAAAGTAAAAGTAGGAACATAAGTCTAGTATACAAATTTGAGAGTTGGAAGACTTGGTAATATCTCTTTACAAGAGATAAGAAATCTAACTTTCCAAGTCATATACTTGGAATAAAGAGTAAATAAAATATCTATTGCTGACAAAGCACATGACTTTTGACTAAGTTGAATAAGAATCAAAAGAGCTATACTACATCCCTCCCAAACTATAACAGAATTACTAAAGCCACACTAAAAATATTCCTCATGGAGAAGCTAGGTGGTGCAGTGGATAGAGCACCAGCCCTGGAGTCAGGAGGGCCTGAGTTCAAATTCGACCTCAGACAATAATTACCTAGCTCTGTGGCCTTGGGCAAGCCACTTAACTCCATTGCCTTGAAAAAAACAAAAAAAATTCCTTTTCTCCATTTAAAAATGTATATTAGTGGATTAGAATATTAAAAAGTATCTTGAAGTAAGTCAGAAGTCTTCCTTACTATTGAAATTTGACATCAAGAGAGAAGACTTTGATGCATTATATGCAAATGAAGAGACTAGTAAGGACTCCTAATGTATTTTACATTAAAAATTTTCAGGACTGATATAATAAGAAGCTAGAAGTTTTTAAAGTCTATAAAACTTTCTTTAGAGCCATAGAATGTTGTTCCAAATCTTAGTAGATCACTAGTCAACACTGAAATTCTGCCTTACAGTGTGTGCGTGTGTGTGCGTGCACATGGTTGGAAGATACAGATATTTAGGAAGATGGGAACTTACCTGCTACAAAATATCTAATTTTGGAGTGATGATTTCAATATTACTATTTTTCCCACAAATTTGTCTGCTTTGTTATATAGTTGATGTAAAGTGTTATTTGAAATTAGTTATGTTCATATTTGAGTTTAATTAGGCTATTAGATTCTTTCCTATATAAAAGTTTTAACTCATTGTGGAAAATTCTTTTACCTAAACTTCTCTTAATTCTATCTAAATATGTGCTCTTCTATACCCATCAGGGCTTCATAGATGACCTATTGTCAGTAGGGTGAGTGGATATAGTTGCTTTGCAATTAGGACCTGTTCCGAAATCTGCTATTCTGAGCTCATTGTCTATTCTGGTAATTCCATTCATAATTTATTGCTCTCTGACTTCTTTATTTTCCCAGTGAATATGAATTCATTTAAATGACTGATAAATATAGATCATATCAAGTCAGTTCTAGGAAAACAGACCATAAAATTCTTGACTACTGCTATATTGTTTACCCTACTATCAACAAGCTCTGTAGTCTTAGGATTTATTTACTTTTGAAACAATTTAAATATATATCATGAAGACTGCAAAGTATTAAATGTTTAAAAAAAGTGAATGTAGATACCTCTTTTAGGATAGATTACAATGGAGAAGTAGTAGCATTTTTAGGTTTAAAACTGTTATTTACATAGGACAAAGATTCAATACCCTAATTTTGAAAGAACTATTTATTATGTGTACTTCCCTTTATTTTCCTTTCCCTGAAAATTAGTTGGGAAAGCAGAATTTCAAAAGTTGACAATTATTTATCAACCCCCTCTTATATGTCATGTCCAATGCTAGGTTAATAACACAAAAATGAAATATAGTCTGTATCCTCAAGGAACTCACAGTTTGCTTAGTATTTGTAAAAAGCTCAGTGGCTGACATAAAGTTGAGGAGCTATATAAATGTTTATTTCCCCACTAAGAATAAGAAGTACTTTTAGTAAAGGGAAGGTGTTAAAAATAAAATTAATTAAATTAATGTCTAGTAATCCTTTCTGAAGTTTTGATAGAAATGTTGATAGAAATGGATTAGGTTGAAGGATTTCAGAGATTAGACTGTAAATTACCTAGTTTGTCCTGGTAGTCAATAATATTGGTCTCTGCTTCCAAGTTGGATTATAAATTCATAGTAAATGATTGGAAGCTGAAGAATAGTTTCATATCTGGGAGGAGCAAACCATGGATATTTTCTAAAGTGAACAAATTTCTGAGGTGGAATTATAGGTATTGATTCAAAATGTTTTAGTGCATACAAAAAATGGATTTTAGTCCTATTAACTCTCCCTTATGTGAATCTCCAATGTTCTTTGTAGCCTCATCTTCCATCTTCAACTTTCTTTCATAACTGGACATATATTCCTTCTACTTTCTAGCAATTTCCCCCACCTAACTTGTTTTTCTCTCTTTCAGTTACTCTACTTGTTCTTTGCTTAGATTCTTTAAAAAACTTGTCTTTCCCACATGGAGGAGTGCCATGTGACTTCTCAACCTCTCTTCCACCCCCAACCTTCTCTTAAAATTCATTTGTGTTCTTTTGTGATTTCCTTGGGTGGATTTTCCTTCAGAATGGATTTTCTCATTCTCCTTGTTTTTTTTTTTTTTTTTTTTTTTTTTTTGTTGTTGCTATGTTCTTTCTCTGAGGTAGCTAGAAGCTATTTGGTGCTATTATCAAATGTATGGTAGGGACAAATGAGATTTGTGGTTGTTTCTGTAGACAAATAGCAAGAAAAGTAGAATGCCAGCCTACAAAAGACAAATTCCCATGAGACCATGCCAAAGGGAAATTTCTGGAGGTTGAAAGGAAACCACTCCTGTAACTTGGAAATGTGAAGAAAGTGCTTTATGTTCCACACACATCTTAGAAAATACACAATAGTGTGATCTACAACAACTATATTTACTTAATGAGGTAAGAAGATTTTTGTTTGCAACATGGCTAAATTTGAATAGGAAATTCAGTAGTATATCTTTTACTTTGGCATTTTCCAGCCTGTAATGATGGCCTAGGGCGCTAGATGGCACAGTGGATAGTGCCAAGCCTGCAGTCAGGAATATAGCTTTCTGAGCACAAATCTGGCCTCAGGCACCACTTACTAGCTGTGTGACCCTAGGCATTTCACTTAACCTTGTTGGCCTTAGTTTCTTCATGTGTAAAATGAGCTGAAGAAGGACATGGCAAACCACTCCAGTATCTTTGTCAAGAAAGCCCCAAATAGATTCATGAAAAGCTGAACATGACTGAAAATGACAAAGCAACAAAAATGATGGTTTATGTATAATTCTATTCTAACATCTTTGCCTGACCTATGACAGTTAATACAAATGAGAAGAGGACACATGTTGATATTTTCTTGCAAGCAATCTATATGAGGTTGAAGAAATGGTCCTTTAAACAACATTATAGCATTTGTATCAATTATCATAGACCCTCAATCCTGATCTTCAAAGAAATTAAGATGCAGCCCAAATTTATCAAGCTATGTGTAGGTAATTTTAATAAAAATGGAAAACAGAGGCTCCAGTAGTGTTGTTACTTTGGTGGGCCCCCAAGATTCATTGATGAATATGAGATAAGATGATCATTTTTTTTTTGTTTTTTTGATAACCTTTTCAAAATGTCTTGAACATTTGCAAAACTATGTCACTTCTATTTGAAATTTACCTTAAAATTAAATAAACTGTTCTGAGAAATGATGAGTTGGGAGTTTCTCAGGAAGCAGTAGTAGCTAAATGGAAGATTATAAGTCATTGCCATCTTAGTCAGAAATTAACACAGTGCAGAGGTTACCAAATTGCTGGTTTATTGTCCTTCTGAATTGTGAAATACTTCAAATCAGAAAGCACATAAAAGGCTATTTTCCTGTGATAACCATTGAAACTTATGATCTGGCTCTCAAAAGAATTATTCTGGAGAATAAATGATTACTTGGAACTGTCCCCTGCCTTTTCTTTAGGACTTATATTTAGGTCTGCTTAGCTCACTCTCATTTTTATTCTTTTTGATACTGAATATCCCTATTCCAGCTTGGCTGGAAATGCATTAGCCATTCAGGGGTCCAATGTAAGTTCTGATAGATACAGAAACTTGTTCATTTTCTGATCTAGGTCAATTCACCTTTCACTAGGCTCTAGGGAATGGTGGGTACCTGGTAGCTTCCCTAATCCCCAGAGTTTACTATAATGGTTTGACCTTTGAGAAATCACTTAATCAGCTTAAGCCATATTATAGTTCAGAAGCATCAAGATGAAATGGTCTACTAGCCTCAGTTTCCCCAGGAGCAGAGGTCATAGGTATGTATTATCTTGTCTGTCTAGCAATCATTCTCAATGGTTTTGCATTTAAGTTAACCTAGGACATATTTGTACCATCCTACTACTGTTTATGGCAGGGGTGGGGAGCATTTGGCCCTTGGGGCATAAGGTCCTTGAAATCATTTGATGTGCATTGCCAAAGGCAACTGCAGGTGGGATTCAAAATTCAATAAATCGAGGAGCTTTTTAGTTTTTAGAGTTAGGATTTTTAAAGTTGATAATTTTACATGGCCTGTGATTGATGTTATAAATGTCCAAATGGTCCTTGGCAGAAAAAAGGTTCCCTACCCCTGCTTTGTGGGGTATCTTAGTGTGGACAAGAAAAGATTATGGGGAAAAGCTGGCTCAATGAAAAATTTGATTTCTATGACTGCTTCTTCAATTCAGATAGCAAGCCAGATACTCAGACAATAATTGTTGCAGGAAGACAAAGACACCTGGGTATATATTTGTCATTAAGAGAACTGGAGTCAAGTCAATGCAGGTTCCTGTGAACAAGGTTACTCTGACTATTAGAGTGTATAAAATTGTTTAGCATACATATATACATATATATATATATGTATATATATATATATATTAATGTAGGGGGACATAGGGGCTTAGTTTTGGGAAAGGATTTCCTTGCTTAGGATGTGGTGTGCACTGCCATCATTTGGTGCTGTACTTTCAGCTGAAGTACACAGAAGTCATGCCACCCAGAAAGAGGCTATGGCTTTGGATATAGGGAGAGGGAACTTGCCCTCTCCTCTATCTTGAGGAATTTTCTTCAAGGAGAACTGTAAATGAAAGGAAAGAAGGAAATTATGGATGCAATGAACATACCTTTTTGTGTGTTTTCCACTGAAGCAAGGGAAATCGAGAAGATAAGAAGCAGCATTATAGTACTCTGACATAAAGAATTTTTTTAGGACTCATTCCCTTCTTTCTATTAAGGGCTTAAGGGGAGAACCAATCTCAAGAACATTTTTAGCAGGTTTTACCATGTAACTTCCTAGTTCAAGAAGCAACTGGCTACCTGCTGTGTATATAAAATGCAAAAATGTCAGCTTGATATTTAAAGCTCTTCACAACTTTGGCTTCCTTTCCAGACTTATTTCATGTTGTTCATCTGCATGGACTGTATGATTCAGCCAAATTGGCCCTTTTCCCTTAACTTAAACTCACCATTCTATCATGACTTTGAATGGGCAGTACTCCATTTTTGGAATGCTCCCCTCTTATTCATCCCTTGAATTTCATCAGGGATCAGTTTAAGCACCACCTTCTAAGAAAACCTCAAGTAGTTCATATTCTGTCCTCCTCAGTTACCTTATGATAACTTATTTTCCAGAAGGACACAGGATTTTTGAAGTCAGGGATTAATTTTCATTTTTTTGGCTCTGTGTCACCATAACTGATAGTACCAAAAGGTACTATCATGATAGTTAAATTTAATGCTTGTTGATGTCATAAAAATAGGTGTATTTACTTCAACTAAGTTGACTAGAAAATTTAATTCTAACTTTGTGTGTACCTGGGCTATCAGTTAATGGCACTGAGCTCCAGCAACACAAGTTGGGTTCTAGTTGGACTTAGTCATTTATGATGTCATTTAGACTCTTTTAAGTTCTGCCATTCTATTATTTGGAACACCAAGGAAGAAGCTGGCATGTTTCACAGGAACATATCCACTCATGTCAGCACGGGGCAAGGTTGTGTCCCTTTCCTCCTTTATACTTGTAAAGCAAGCTTGTTTTCCATGCCAGGAAGGCTTCTCCATGCTCTCACAGTGCTAATTTTAATCTGACTAGAAAATCCTCTCAGAGGGCAATTCTCTGGTGCTATACATTTCCTGACTAGCAAGGAGCTCTAAGGGACATCAAAGTAACTTCAAAGAGAACCCCTGGGGGAAAGGGGGATACAGGTGAGAGAAGAACTGGGGAGAAAAATCTGACACTGGCCATTCATACCAACAGTGAAATGATTCTAGCTCATTCAGGCTTCCTCTTTTCATTCTCCTGGAATGGCATGAAATAGAAACAAACAGTTGTAAGCACCACAGGGAGTATTGCTGCAATGTGCTGGCTGCTCTCATTCAGATTTCTTTTCCTGCGGCTCCAGAAGTATTAATGTCATATTATCATTCTGAAGTTCTGATTCCCCCTCCCTCTTAAAATCTGTGCTCTTCAAATAATAGTAGCAAAGCATATTTTATTTAGTACTGATTAAAGTCAAAGTTAGAAGAGAATTTTCCTCAGATGAGGACTATGAAATTGATGCTTGCAAACTGTTTACCTCCACTATGCCAAGTCAAGCCTACCCACAATCTTTAGACCATTCAGATGAGTATCATTTGTTCCATTCTTAAATCTTTCTTGAAGCCATCATTTAAGCTGCTTGCATTTAAAAGAAGCCTCTAGAAGATGGAACACACTTTAAGATTTAAAGGATTATGTCTATGATATTAAACTAATTGGTCATAAGGTGAGTTTTACTGAGTAAGGTTAAATGAGGTTCCTTCAAATCACAAGCCCTACTAGATCTCCTATTTCCTATCTCTGTTAAGACTTACCACTACATAGGCTTGACACTATATATGGATTTAAAAACATATACATGTACCTATGTGTGTATATATTTTACACATATATGAATGTGTATATATACACACAAAAAATCTTTTGAATTTGCAAAAAAATATGAAATATTATAGAGGTTTGAGAAAAATCAAGGAATTTTATTTTCCATAACTGCACTTGAGCACTTTAAGCTACACTGGGGTGAAGATGGCTAGATCCATTCTTATTTATATTAGAGAGCAAAAAGGGCTATGCCTTTATTGATAGGAATTGTTTATGAATAGATCATTGAAGTGTTACTCTAAATGAAGATCTCAAAACAATGTCAGGTAGATACTGCATAATTAAATTAGAAATGGATTAAATATAGTCAAAAGTAATATGGTACTCCAGTATGCCTTAAGGCAATTAGGTGGTAGAAAAATGTAAGGATGGTTCAGTAAATGAAAAATCCTTCTAAAGGATAATTTATTTAAAGCATTATAAAAGTCTGTGTCTTTCAGAAAAGGATATGAAATATGGTTATGCTATAGATACCCATTGGATACAATGAATTTCTCTAACAGCATACAAAAGATACTTCAGTGAGAGCTGAGGAGATGGAAGACAGGTGGAGGTTTATGTGCAATCTAATTTAACATGAAAAGTGTTTGGAGCTTTTCTTGTTCCCCCCTTCTCCCCCCCCCCCCACAAAGTAATAATTTGTTTTCTTGGTCTGGAAAATTCAGATACCATTTTCATTGGAGAAGTGTTACACAGCAGAACACGAATGCTCAACTTCCACTATAATTCTGCCCCACCTCCAACCCCTTCAGGCTCCTTAGACTCTGGAAAGTTCATGGTATCTTCTGTGGTGTATTGTCATCACCCCTTTTACAAAGCCTTAACATCAAATTGAAACATAGATGAGGAGAGAAATGTATTTGAAGAGTAGAATATCTTCTTTGGCAAAATCAAACAAACAAAAAATCCTAAACTCTACCCAAACAAACCAAACCAAAGGCAACACTCTTCCCTTCCCCCAAATCAAAAAACAACTACAGAGTTTCTTTGGTTAAACTGCAATGGCAAAATTTCAGTTGGAATCTGAACCTTTAAAATGTTTGTAAGCATTTTCAGTAAATATTTTCCCTTATATGTAACAATTTAGTGAATAAAATTTCAAAAACTTCCAGCTAATAAGTATTCTCAGTTTTGTAAGGGTTTGATTCTGGATAATAATTAAGGAAACCTTCTTGGTGGGTCTTAACCATTTCACAAATTAAAATGTATTCACTAATTGCAGAATGCAGATTTCCATGCCTAGATGAGCCATTCCACAGTCATTTAAAATACCTGTCAGGGTTTTGTAAGTCTCGATTTTAGATGATGATCAGAATGGTTGAAAAGTCTTAAAATGCCCTTCATTTCTAAACAAAACTGCCAAAGGAACAAATAGTACAGTCACAGGAATATTTGTCATTGAATAATGCTCCATAAAAAGTCATTGGTTGATCAAATTGAATGATTAATTCTCAACAAAATCTATTTAATTAGTTTGTTGTGTCAGTTTTGTGGGGTCCTTTTAGCTCCATTATTTCATGTTGGAAACATTAAATCAATTGCTGATTTAGAACATACTGTTCAGAAAATGATTTGGTAATAATGCAGGATTAAAAAAATCAAACTAACTTCCTCTTCAGTACTGTTTTATAAATACTTACTTATTACAAACCCCTTGGAGAGATAATTGATCTCAATTCCATTATGCAACTTGCCCTTTTCTTAGGGCCAAATTCTCATTTTAAGACCCATTATCTTCTGGTAGAGTGCATAAATATATGGCCTCTTGTTTAGTTTCTCTGCAGAATGTACTAAGGGAATGAGTTGTGCCTTAAATGAAATCACTTATTTTTTTAAACTCTGTCTATACAGTCAAATGAAATATTGGAGAAGATCAAAGATTCAGAGTGGGAAGGAGACAAGTTGAATTCCCTCATTTTACAGATAAGAAAACTGAGGTACAGTGAGATTATATGACTTATTCAGGGTTATACAGCTATTAAATGTATGAGGTCCCACATTCAGCACTCTACCCACTGCACTACCTAGCTAGCTCAACGAATGTGAGTGTATATGATATCTTTGTGTTTAGGAAATCACCTTAACTCCCAGGAAATTTTTACTAAGTAGTATTTTTTGAATGTCCTTGGGACAACTTAATTACAAAGATGCTTCTACAAATGATTTTATGAGATGGTCACTGAAATCTTACAAATAAAATCCAAGAAAATTTCCCACAGATGTAGGTAGAATTGAATAATAATATCCTGGTGAAATCATATTAAAAAGATAAAGATGGAAAGAAAAATTTCCAATTTGAAACTTTTGTCAAAGAATAAGCAGTTTGGTCTATTGAGATAAAAGCAAGTAAAATATTTGCTGAGTAAGACATATGTGTAAGATGCTCACCAGTGTAGATATCCTTGAAGGATAACATCTACATCAGGGAATTGCATTGAAATATTTGTTTCAAACTTTCCTTGGTCTCTACTTTTTTTTAAAGAGTTCAAAAATAAAAACAAGACCTGGGAACCACCCACAATTCATGAGCACAGCTATTTTTAGATCAGAACAATTTCGACTAGATCTTGTAACAATTCCTTTTCATCCAACTTTTGGTCAATAACACAGAAACCCAGGAATGTTAACACATGAAAGGGGCTTGTCCAAGAGTCTAGGAAAAACGGAACCCAGGAACCACCCACAATTCATTAGCACAGCTATTTTCAGATCAGAACAATTCTTACTCGATCCATTAATAATTCTTCTTCATCCAACTTTTGGTCAACTGCACCAAAACCCAGGAATGCCAACATATGGAAATGTCTTGTCAATAAGAGGAGGGACACTAAAGAGAGAGAAGGGCCAGAGAAATGAAAGAATATTACTTAGTAATGGAATGAAAGTTTCAAAGAACAAGGGAAATCTGATAAAAACCTTCAATTTTTTTTGTGTTTCTAACTTATCTTGTTGTCTTTTACATCTCATTTGATCTTTTCTCATCCTATAATGCTATCACATTTGCGCTTTCCAGGGTCAATTGTTGGGTTAAGTCTCTTCTTATCCCTAGTCTCTCCTCTTTCTGTGTACAATATTGAAACTAACAGTTAAAGCAAGACATGCCCTACAGGTAAGGCAGGTTGGCATGGTAAGTTGGAAATTATAGCAAGTAATCACTAGTTTTTCCTTCTTGGCAATGTATCTCTCCCCAATCTCCCCATCCCCAAATCTCCTCCTCAACACTTGTAAGACCAACTGGATGAATTGTTATGACTATATTACAAACAACTTCAACAGCTGAACTGTCCCTTACTAAAATAGAGTATCATTGAAACCTCAGTGGTGGTCTCTGTGAACAAAGAAATGCATTTTTTTTCTTAATGCTTAAATGTTTGTGTTTTGGATAGTGATAGTCAATAGTTACTTGCAAAATGGTGACTGATAAATCATCTCTTTCATGAGAAGTTACTAAGTATGATAAAGCAGAATGACAGAATTCAGAATGCTGAAGACAACAAATTTTTAAAAAGGTACATTGATAAAAGTACAAAGTTATTGAAATAGTGTTAAGGATATCAATTACCTTTTAGAAAATAAATTTACCTCATTCATGTAATTTTGGGGAGATAGGGAAAAACATTTCTAACTTAGCAAAAGGAAGATGACATTTCCAGCTTATTTTTGTTGGGGAGAAAGTTTCATAACCTTTTCCATTGAGATAAAAAATAAAAATTATACACAATGGCTAAGATCTCAAATAGCTGACTCACTGACTTGAATTATTGCTCTGCAGAAAGTTTGTAAAGCTAAACTACTTCAGCCTTGACAGTTGACCTTTCAATCAGTGGGTCTCAGTCACAACACAATAAACAGCAGCAACAGAATAAAGTAAGATCTTCCTTCATAATACATTTTCACTTATTAGAGCTTATTTTAGAGCCTAAAAGTCGTGTGTGTGTGTGTGTGTGTGTGTGTGTGTGTGTGTGTGTGTGTGTGTAGTCTTTCTGATCACATCCCTTTAGTTTGGACACCAAAAACATGACATGATATGTTCATTTTCCCTCCACTATTTTGGATAAACCTATTTTTGAGAGAGACAGAGAGAAAGAGAGGGGCAGAGGGAGAGAGACAGAGAGAGAGAGAGAGAGACAGAGATCCAGAAAGACTGAGAAACAAAGGAGAAAAGAGGGAAGGGGGTGGAGAGAGAGAGAGAGAGAGAGAGAGAGAGAGAGAGAGAGAGAGAGAAACTAAGAGAGACAGAGAGAGACAGGTAGAGAGAGAGAGAGAGAGAGAGAGAGAGAGAGAGAGAGAACAAACATTAAGTATTTCATCAACATAATCTTTTTCCTCTCAATAAGACCTAGGGTGAAAAAGGAAAAAAATAAACACAGTCAGACTGTCGTAATTTGGTCAACCACTCGGGTACTATCCATATCCACCATTTCGACACACTCAATTTCCTCCCGATTTTCGGGATTTTTCTTCTCTTTCCTTTTTTTTTTGGAGGGTGGTAGGAAAGTCAGTATCACAGGTAAAATGGCAAAGCAGTGAAAGAAGGTGACAAATGCTATTAAAAATAAGCACCTGAACAGTGTACAGGTCAGATTTGAAGGCACAGCTGCAAGAGGAATCAGACCAACAATATAGCAGAGGTAACTCTGTAAAATAGCTACCCCGTGCATTTCCAGGGCATTTTTTACCCATTTAGTTCTTGTAAAATCCTTGCCCAGGACAAATGTTGATAATAGTGGAGCACAGTTGTCAATTGTATGGTTAATTCCATATATTAAGCACAGCATAGAAATGCAGTCCAGTTCTACTTTCCACAATGTCATGAAGCCTATAACTCCAAACTCAACTGAGGCAACGGTTAGAGTGATCCAAACGTTAATTAAGGAGTCCGCCACCAGGAACGCAGAGAAGAAGAGCAAGAATAAAGCGCTAATGCAGGAGTTCTGCAAGGGGGCTCCCAGAGAGGAAGAATATCGGTCCATAAACACAAAGGATGGATTGAACACTATGAATTTCACCTTGGAGGTGACAGAAAGTCTTCTTAGGGTCTCTAGGAGATCATAGAGCTCTTCTCTGTTGGTTTCCATGGTTTTGGCTACCAGGAACATCCTGGAAGCCACAACATCAACCTCATTGTTGAACTTTTTTGAGAAGATGATGTCCTCTGAAAAATGTGAGAACTGGGGGGCTTTCAGGAAGGAATTTCTCAACATATCTGTAAAATTTTTCTTGGGCAAGCCAGTGGATGCATTGACTTTCCTAAGATAATTCAAGTAGCTTTCAAACCATGATATCCTCACAAACCCCTTGGTATATTCTAGCACATCTTCTTGGACACTTGTATTCCAGTATTCTATTGACTCATAGATATAAAACCCAATCACTGGGCTGTAGTTACTAAAATACTTTTGCTGGGCAGTAGTGAACTCAATGGTTCTTGTTGCCGTTGCTACGATGTTACTAAGGTCTGACCCTTCCCTGACCTGCAGGTAGCCCATTAAGGCAAAGGAAATATAAATAAGGTAAAAGAGCACTACAAAAGGTTTAACATAAGTGTTGGTTATCCAGTCACAGTAATAACGTTTGAGGAAACATACCAACAGGTGACTTTCGTATGTGTTTGCTTCCTCTCCATCTGCTGTATCCTCACTGAATCTGGCTGTCAGAAGAAACCTGTACCAAGCAGGCTTCTCTTGCAACACCTCTGGCTTTGGGACTTTTCTGCAGAAGAGACTATGCTGGTAATTGTTTTCTATGTAGCCAGTAAACACCAGGCTGGAACCATAAAATGAGAGTACATAGAGGTAGTTGAAGAAGATTGCAATACAGGAATTACAGCAGAAAATTCTGGCTGCTTCAATGTTAGTGAAAGGGCTGGCACCAATCCCAAAGGTGACCAGGTACATGGCAGTGGTGAGAGAAAAGGAGAGCATGGAGTCTGCATAGACAGCTGCAGTTCTCTCTTTAACATGTTGGTCTTCTCTAGTTTTCCTCCAGGAAGATAACATTTCAAAAGTTCCGTATAATCCATGACCTGGGGGGGGGGGGTGCAAAAAAAGATTAAAGTGAGAGTTTAAGGTATTTATCCTTGAAGTGAGGAATGAGCTGACTTGTACATTGGTTAGAGGACTAGGCAAAAGCAAATAAGAATAATTGACTTCAAGGTTGAGAACAGTGAAGATTTCTGTAAACTGAACTTATAGTAAATTATAAAACTTTATTTATGGAAATGTTAGGGGGGAAAGCTAATATCTTTACTTTGATACTTTATTCTGGCAAAAACAACAGCAGCAACAATTTTAATGGAAGTAGGGAAAGCTATCTCTTTGGGGGCCCAGAAGGATTTTCACAATCAATACCAACTATTAAATTATTTGCATGGTATGGATGATATTTCAGTTTTCCTAATTTTTTCAGGATGTCCACATTACAGGATGGTCTGACTTAATTACTCAATGAATTATCACTCTAGGTTAACAGACAACCTTTGGGTTAGTATCCATGTGACCTCTTGTCAAAAATTGTCCAAGGACTGGACTTCATTGGGAACTGAGACTCTAGATTTCATCTGAGCTCTTGATTAGTAGTCTACTCTACAATCCCTTTTGTTCCTCCTCAAATACTAGGAAGCTGAAAACTGTAATTCAAAAATGCTGAAGAAGTAAAATAAGTACAAACAAATGCAATCAAAATTAAAAAGTTGGAATTGGCAAAAAATAAGATTCAGAATGTGAAATCTTTATTTTTATTTAAAATAAAATAGACTGAAGCTACTTTCATCTTTGTATCAAAACAAATAAACAAAAAAATGAAGGATCTATGATTTCATCAGTGTGGGGGAAACTCCTGGAATGTGTGTGCCTTTTCTCTCCCAATCTATTTTTACATCCTGTTTATAAATGAATAAATCAATCTTAAGGGATTTGCTTGACATAGATGCTAAGTATCTGAGGTGGAAATCAAATCAAGTCTTCTTGATTTCAAGCCTAGCACACTATCCACTCTGCCTTGTGAATTGGAACTATGTCTATGTCTTACTGTGGTATCTTTTTATAGTCTGTAGGAAAAGAGTTTTCTTTTGGAAAAGGACCTCTGATTTCAGTGGAAAAGGGAATACCCAGTGAGAAAACTCCCTTGATCAAATCACATCCACACCTGCACACCTATTTCAGTCTATTCATTGTAGCAGAAAGCTGCTTGGGGCATAGAGGAATTACCATGACTTAACCAGAGACAAAATTTGAACGTATGTTTTCCTGATTTGGAGGCCAACTCTCTTCTCCATACTGACTCTCCTATAAAAAATGATTCTTATTTAAATTATATATTAAGAAATACGATGACAATTACTTATATACACTTTCCATATAATTTAATTACTGTATTAGTGGTAATAATAAAAATCATGTTTTTATAGCATTTTAGGGCTCCCAAAGTACTTTTGTTATAACAATTTTGTGATCCAAGAAATGCACTATATAAATGTTTGGGGTTATTTTGCATTCCAACTTAAAATATTTTTTAAAACAAGTTCTAAATACCCACAGACTGTAATGGACAAGTAATAACATTTGGAGCTTCCCTTCATATTTGGCAATGGAATCTGACCCAGTGAGGGATCAAGCCAAGGCAAGAGTTCATTAAATTCTTTGCAGTTCTCGTTAATCCATTGGCATTATGGGGAAGACTGTATTCCATGTAGCCTCTGTTTCCTTTCTACTCCTAAATCCCAGTTTTCTTCCTGCCCTTTCAATCTTACTCAAGTGCCTTGCCACAGTCACCCCAGTGACCTGATCCAGTAGGAAATAACCCTCCATCTTTGCACTAGGATCAACAGATCTAATTTTATGCTTCCATGCCTTGGGATATTCAATCCCATTATTGAGGATAATAAAATCTTTACCCTGTGGTACAATAGTCTTGTTTTTAAAAAGGCATTTAAAATCTCCAGTCAAGCATAGTGTGGAGTGGAAATGAGTCATCACCTTCCGTGTACAATAACAAAGTTGGAGTCGGCTCCTCGTGTCCAGGAGAGTATTTATATCCTGACTGAGGAGTCCTGACTGAAGACACCAACACCCGTTTTCCAGTAACGACACAGACCCGCTTCTGCAGAGGAATTTGGCATTTATCTTCATTTACCCAGCACTGTTTTACAGCAGTTTTCTAGGGTCAGGTCAAGAGCATCAATTTGATAACTAGCACTGTGACCTCTATTAAACCAAATGCAGCGAAACTCCTCAGACATAAAGTAGAAACTACAATCAGGGAATGACATTCTGTTGTTAATTATATTTTAAATAGTTATGTTCTCTAGTCTCAGTGGGAAAACTATTAAGCTTGTTTCAAATATGACCTTCTGAAAAGATAGAGTGACCTTTGTTTAAAAATAAATGATTGTCAGTCAGTGAGGAAAGGGAAAGACAGCTCTCTAGTGCCTCCAAGTTGTGGAGATGGGAAGCAGTTTTGTATGAAGTCAGTGTTCTGGCAAATTAAACAGCCAAAGGAAGACATGCTCAAAAGCAAATAACTTCTGAACACAAACATCTTTTTTAGCCAAAAAAATGACCTCGTTAGTTTGAGCCATTAAATAAAGGAAAGGGATAGGACCTGAATCTGGGTTTATAACAAACTTACATTCATTTATCAGGTTTTATGATTCTTAATTTAATTTATTAACGGTGTTCATCTTTTTATTAATGCAATTTTTTGATGATGGCATTATTTGATATTGCTTCTTGTTTTCCTAAGTACCTCACATATACTAAAACATATTAAATTCTAAGGAAAATTTGACCAAACCCTTAAGGATTAATTTCTTGCTTTGCTATTGTACAATTTTAGAAGCTAATCTGAAAAGGGAAATTTGTTTGTACTAATGAACTATTACAGGAAATGAGTGGGGGCATGTAATGAAACCCATCTTGTTCAAGAAAAGTAATGGTAGGATATAATCCTGTTTCCACTAAATCTTTTATTGCTGCATATTAAGTACTTTGCACTTCCACAGGCATCAAGTAATTGTCCTCAATTTCTCAAATTTTTTACACATACACACACACACACATTGTATATGTGTTAAAAGAAAAGAGGCAGTCAAGAAATAAACTGAACTTTGAGGTGTAAGGTCTAGGGGCAGAATTTGACTTCTGCTTGCCTCCATAAATAGGAACTCATTGAAAGAAAATTAAGGAGAAAGAACAGAGTCTGTCTCTAAAGCCTTTTATATCAAATGTTGTTTTGTATTAGCTAATAAAAAGAGGAAGACTGAAAGGAGGTGAACTTGAGCCACTTTTTCTGCTAATCTGGTCTCCAAGGTCCCTTTATCACCATTCTTCATTTCTCTAATGTATTGGTTTTCCAGTGACTCAAACCCATGCTTTTCTTATTTATTTTTTATTTGTTTATTCATCTATTTATTTATTCATTTATCTATTTATTTATCTATTCATTCATTCATTTATTTTTTTCCTTTGTATGGCAAAGTTAAGTTGGTTAAGTGACTTGCCCAAGGTCACACAGCTAAGTAAGTATTAAGTGTCTGAGTCTGGATTTGAACTCAGGTCCTCCTGACTACAGAGCCAGTGCTCTTTCTACTTCACCTGGGTTTTCAGACCCTCAAACTCAAACTATTCCCCCCAGCTCCTCAAATAAGGTCTTTAGGGTCTTCCTGGAAGTTGGTGATACCACAGAGGAGTTTACTTCCTAGAGCTTAATCTTGGCAAAGGAAAGAAGAAAAGACAATGCAGCTTTTGCTTCTAATGAGACTCTAGCAATGCATGCTTGTAAGCTGAGATTCTCTTCAAAAAATTTTTCAGCATAATGTATTAGAAAAAATAATGGAGTTGAAATAAAAAGAATGGAAGGGATTATGTCTTATTTAAACTAGATTTTCTTCTCAAGTTAAGCACAGTGCTTTTCTGAATTTATATCTATACATAGATACACATTACAAAGATATGTAGCATGTACAATATAGTATGTATTTATACTACATAAATATATGGTACGCATGTGTGCATATATGTTCAAATTGTGTCAAGGGTGTCTGTGTGTCTATGTATTATACATGTACATATATACATGAATACACATGCAGAGAAATAAAGTTCTTGATAAGCATGTTACATGTAAATGTGCACTTATGATATAATATATATATATATATATATATATATGAATATATGAAATACATTGAAACATCTCCCACCCTCCCAAATGACCCAATGGATGATCTGTGCCCAACCTGTGGTAGAACCTTCTGAACTACATTGATATGATCAGCCACAGTTGAATCCAATCTATATTAACCCTGACATCACAATGTCATTTTGGTCTTCTTTGAGTATGAAGAACAAACAACAATAATAATGACAGCAATGACAACCACTACATATATATATATATATATATATATATATATATATATATATATATATATATATATATATAAATCTCTTTAGGCTATGATGAATACTACCACACACATATGCCATATAAGTACATGCATGCATGCATGTAATGTGCATGTGTGTATATATATATATATATATAATTTGCACACTATATATAATATACACAAATTGTCCTTGTGTGGTGTCTATGTACAAATACACACATGTATGTGCATGTATATAGACACATGGAAATCAAGTCTAGAGAAACAGAATATGCACATACATGCATGTATATATGCACATATATATATCTAGATATAGTCTATTTGTATATCTATCTAGCTATCATGAATGTATGTATACATATATTTATATCATTACACATGCACACATGTAGGTGTGTTTGCTGCTACAGGAAAATTCAAGTGAGATAACTCCTTCTTATCAAAGACCTCACAAAATGCCTTGAGGCTGTCTTACTAATCCCTCATTTTGTAGAATATGAAATTGTAGCTCAGAGTAAAAGTCATACAGAGTTTGAAATTGATCCTGGGCATTCTGGCTCCTGGTTCAAGGGTCAGTCCATTTTGCCATGCTGCCTCTCTATTATCCCCATCTAACAGATGAGAAAAGTAAACGAGAGAGGGTGAGGTAATCTGGACAAATTCACAGAGTCAGTAACTGGCAATCACAATTCCATTCCAGGTATTCTGTCTCTATGTTCAGTTCTATTATGTTAATAAACATCATAGAACAAAATGATATGGACAAACTTCTCTATTTAAAATTATTAAGAGGCCTGTACCCTGTACATAAGGCATTAACTTTATGTTGCAAAATTCCCCTATGTTCAGTGAATGGCCTCTTGCTAAAATTTGGCTAATTTGGATTCTGACACTTCCTTAATAAGTTTCATACTATACTTAGGACTTAGTGAAAAATGAAAATATTGGATAGAAATGAAAAAAAACCACTTCCTTTTCAGATCTCCATATATCAGTCAGTGACCTAGAATTAAAAGATGCTATTTCTCAGAAATGGTCCTATGTGGTGACTCCTTCACTGATATTCACAGGTAAACAAGGTCAAAGAGTTTCCAAATTAAACTCAGAAATACAGACTCTTTTACTAAATTCTACTGAATAGGTAGTTATAAACAAAACTTATAAAATACCTGCAAGATGGAAGTTTAGATACCTATTTAGCAAGAATTGACTAATTATCGCCCACAGGACAAATCTGACCCATTGCATTTAAAAGTATAAAAACCATTCTTAGCTCATGGGACATCCAAAAATACAAAAAAAGGGTAACAAAACCAAAAAAGGCAGGCTGCAGGCTAGATTTGGCCTACAGGACATTGTTTGCCAACTCCAAAAGTCTGTAGGTTGATACTGTGCCAATTCTTGTTTACGTAAATGTTTTATTTTTTTCCCCCAGTATTTTAGAATCACTCCTTCACCAGGCTCTGGGAAGTAATTTGGTTCATTGGGAAAAAAGTATTAGGTTCTGGGTTAAGAGGACTTAGGTTCAAAATTTTAATTCACTTGAGTGAGTTGTGCATGTGATAACTTTCTCCCTTAAGAGGTTAGATTAAAATGGCTTCTAAGATTTCACAAAGCTGTTGGCTAATCTCGGAAGGTGTGTGTGTGTGTGTGTGTGTGTGTGTGTGTGTGTGTGTGTGTGTGTGTGTGTGACCTGAACAGTGAGAATATAGGGTATTTTTCATATCTAAGTGTTAACTAAGGGTACATCTGTGATAAAAGATTATTTAGATTATACAAACATTGAAATTAAATTTTCCTTGATTTGAATAAAAAAGAGTTAAAGGAATCAGAATATTAAGAATTGAAAAGAATCTTAGCAATTATCTGGTTCAGCCTCTATTCATTTTACAGTTGAGTAAAATGAGGCCAAGAGAAATTAAATGACTTGATGAGTCTCTATCCAAATGCTTCCTCTTAGTCATGTGGTGGATTATAGAATTGGAATCAGATGAGATGCCTACTCCTTCTTCTTCTTATAGAAGAGCAGGCTAAGGCCAAGAGAAGTTGAGGTTACATAAGTAGTAAATGGGAAAGCTTGTATTTGAAAGCAGATTCTCTGACTCAAAATCTAGCATTAAACTGTCCCCCAAATCATATTCTTTCCCCTAAACTACTCTCATGGCTTGGCTGAGGAGAGATCCCAAGATATAGCAGAAAATCCACATTTATATGATCAAGTGTTGGCTTACTATAGTCTGTAGCTATATTTAGCCATATTTAGTCATATTTATGTAGGCTGGCCCTAGGATGATAGGCATACATAGTCTATCATTAATTCCTTAATAGAAACCTTTCCACCTAGGTGTACCTTCCAGTGTCATCTCCATTCCACAGTGAGTCATCAGAGTAGAGGGTTTTAGCAAAAGAGAGTATATTAATCAGAAAAACCTTAATTAAATTATTTGTCTTATATTTTATACCATACAAAGGGTCTTCACATATATTACCTCACAATAAGACAAAGATGGCAGGTATTCTTTTATCAATTTTGCTGAAAAGAAATTTGTGATCCAGAGAAGTTAAACAACTTATCTATTATTACACTGTCATTGGTGCAGCCAGAATACAAGTTCATACTCTCTGGTAAATCCCAGTGAAAATATTATGGGGCTAGGGGTCATGGGGCCTGGGTTTTTAAAGCCAATTCATCCACTAGTTAGCTGGATGTCTTTGGGAAAGTCAGAAATACTTTTGGCCAGAGAATTTCATAATAACTATCTTGTTCAAGAAGCTCAAGTGGCTCCCTATTACTACTAGGATCAAACAGAAAATCCTCTGTTTGGCTTTGTAACTTAACCCCTTTCTCTCTAGTCTTTTCCTATTTTCCTTTCTTTTTATGTTCTCTACTACCCAGCAACACTAGTTTCCTTGCTGCTCCTTGGGTAAGGTGTTTCATTTACTGACCCCATTTCATTTTCATTGGTAGACCCCCCTGCTTGGAATTCTCCTCCTCCTCTCTGCCTTCTGCCTTCTCTGACTTACTTCAAATCTTACCTAAAATTCAATTTTCTACGAGACTTTTCTAGACCTCCTTAATACTAATGCCTTCACTCTTAGACCATCTCCAATTTCTCTGATCTCTATCTTGTGTGTACAAAGTTGTTTGCATGTCTTTCCCATCAGATTGTGACCTTCTTGAGGGCAGGGACTGTTTTCAGATTTCTTTATATTTTCAATTCTTAGCATGTAAGTACTTAATAAATACTTATTAACTTGAATTTACTGTTAAGAAGTAAAGGAAGGGGCAGTTGAGTGGCAAAGTAGGTAGATCACTGGTCGTGGAGTCAGGAGGACCTGAGTTCAAATCCAGCCTCAGACACACTAGCTGTGTGAGCTCGGGCAAGTCATTTAGCCCTATTGCCCCATAAAAAAAACAAACTAACAAAACAATACCCCAAAACATTTGGAGATAAACTTTAATCAAGGAGCTCACAAATCCTTGAGATATTAGTCAGTCAATATTAACAACCCACTCTATTCAAGGCAAAGGAAAAGACAGTTCCTCCTCTGAAGGAGCTAACAATCATATGGGAGAAGCAACATGAAAACAACATAAAGGGGAAGTAAAGAAGAGAGGGAAGGTACTATCATTAGGGAGGATCAGGAAAGGTTTTTTGTAGAAGAAGAAATTTTAGCTACTACTTGAAGGAAATCAAATAACATTTGTGCCAAGCATGTGATTTGAAAAGAATGCTGATTTTATTCATTTTACTACTAGTAGACCCTGAAAGGTAACTAAGTATTGTAAGGAATACAGCATCCAGTCTAGAGTTCAAATCTGACCTCATATATTTACTAAGCTGCATAACCCTGGGCAAGTCATTTAAACCTCTTTGCCTCAGTTTTCTCATCTGTAAAATGAGCTAGAGAAGGAAATGGTAAACCATTCCAGGATCTTTACCAAGAAAATTCCAAAAGAGGTCATGAAGAATCAGACTTAACTGAAAGGACTAAGCAACAAAGACTCAGAAGGTGTGAAGAGTAGTAATATACATGTATATGATATGTATGTGGTATGTATATTAATATATGTTGCTTATAATTTCCCCCTTTTCCTCAAAAAATCCTCAAATTATTTATATTGACTCTAAGAATTCAGTCAGATAATCACACTCTGACCCAGCTCTGATCTTGCCCTATCTGGATTTGGTCCCATTCCTAGTGGTTTGGAATCTGGATGGATCATATTGGGAAGGTAGCATTAGGCTATATATTCTCAAAGCAGATAACAAACAGAAATAGTTAAGTATTAGTAACACTTACAACCATATTTTATTTTAATCAATAAATCTGTAACTAATTTATTTTTGTAAATTGAATTTTTGCAAATGATACTATATTTTTAAAATATGATACAAAGTGCAGGAATTTCTAAGGTAAAAGAATTCTATGTTCTTGTAAAGTGAAAAATTGTTTTTCTATATCTTTTTTGTCAATTCAGATTTTCTTAAGGCCAAGTACATTTGCTCAACATATACAGATACCAGGAGTCACTGCATAATTATATCTTTGATGGTTTTCCTGCTTTCTTGGCCCTTATAACAGAAGCAAAATAACTTCTCCCTTAGTTTCTTCAGATGATGAAGGGTTTATAAAATGGGAAGATGAAATGGAATGGGTTGGCAATGGATCATGATTTCAATTTCAGTGTGAAAATATTTAATAAAGAAAAACAAATAAACCCATTTACAGGAAACCAGAGCAGAGTCAGATTTCATGTGGAAAGACAGAATTGCTAAATTCTCCCAGAAAACTAATAGAATTCAATGTAATTTATGTGAACCAAATCAGCTTAAAACACATTTTTTCTTCTCACCAAGTAGCTAATGTTTATTTTCCTTTCATGACCTCAATGTAATATCCTGAATCATTATAGATCTAATTAATTCAGAGATTTATCTTTAGAGACAGCAAGGTGGAATAGTGGGCAGTTAGGTGGTGTAGTGGATATAGCTCCAGGCCTGGACTGAGTTCAACTCTGGCCTTAAAACACTTATTAGCTATGTGACCCTGGAGAAGTCATTAACTATTTTGCCTTAGTTTCCTCATCTGGAGATGGACATGGTAAACCATTCCAGTATCTTTGTCAATAAAACTCCATATGATTAACAGTGACAGATAACATAGTAACTAATATGCTGGACTTGAAGTCAATTAGATCTGCATTAAATGGTATCTTGGATACTTACTACTGGGTAAGTCAATAAATTTCTCAGTTTGCTTATCTATTAAATGGGGACAATAGTAGTTCTACCTCTTAGAGTTTTTATGAGGATCGGGCAAGGTAATATGTCTAAAGCATTTTACAATATAAATATATCATATTATAATATGATGCTTTGCTATATAAATGCTAATTTAAAAAGTTAAGAAAAAGATTTAATAAGTTTTATATATCTGAACTAAATAGCAAATCTGTGTTCATCTCTGAAAGGAGGAGGAAAATTTTCATATTAACTCAATAATAATAACAGCAATAATGATATGAATAATAATAGCAGCCAACTTTTGTGCATCACTTGCTATGTCTAAGCCCTATACCAAGAACTTTGCTAATAATAATCCTATTATTATTCTCATTTTATAGTTGAGGAAACTAAATCAAACAGAAATTAAATGACTAGTTCAGGGTTACACAGCTAATAAGTGTAAGCTAGGAAGGTTGAATTTGAACTCAGGTCTTCATGAATCCTTGCTTGGCACTCTATCCACCATACTTCTTAGACATTAATCACTTGCTATATGTGTGGCATCAGCTAGGCAATGCAATGGATAGAGTGCCTGGCCTGGAGAAAGGAAGACCTGAGTTCAAATCCAGCCTCAGACACTTACTAGCTGTGTAACCCTGGGCAAGCCACTTAACCCAGTTGGCCTCAGTTTTCTCATCTGTAAAATGAAATGGAGCAGGAAATTTAAACCACTTTAGTATCTTTGCCAAGAAAACTCCAAATGGAGTCATGCAGAATCAAATTGACTGAAAAAACAAGTGAACAACAAGAGATAGTTTGCCTGAAGGTCATGGATATGCATTTGTTTGCCACATCTGTTTCTTACCAAAGAATCACTCCTTAGTCATAGAATTCTTAGCAACATCCCTTAAGGTAACAAATTATCCTTTATGTAGAACTACCAGAATTGTCCCAAGTAATGAATTTTTGCTAATCACTTTTCCATGCATTTTCAGTTATGGAAATTACACATCTGTTATGAACCCTCACAATATTTCTGTGGGTTAGATAAGAAGGCAAACATTATCAAACCCAGTAAGTAATACAAAATTACTGACATCCATATATGCATCTATCTCTCTGTCTAGCTATCTATATTTTCCTAGTGTACTCTAAAGTTTGTGAAGTTCCATGCATGTTATTTTATTTGAATCTCAACAACAGTCTTGTGTTGTATGTGGCACTTTTATTCCAATTTTACAGATGAGAAAACCGAAGCTGAAAAAGGTTAAATGATCTACCTGTAATTACCCAGCAACCATCTGGGGCAAGATTTGAACACAGATTTTTATGTCTCCAAGACCTATAATATATCCACTGTCCACCCAAAACCCAATAAGGGAAATAAGTTCCCCTTCTAGTGTTACATGTAGTATATCACACTATTTCCATATCTGATTCTTTGAGATCGCTTTGGGGTTTTCTTCACAAAGATACTGGAGTGGTTTGACATTTTCCTCTACAAGTCATTTTACAGATGAGGAAACATAACTTGCCTGGGGAACATAGCTAGAAAATATCTGAGGCTGGATTTGAACTCAGATCTGACTAACTCCAGCCTCAGTCCTCTATCCAAGGAGTCACCTAGCTGCCCTAGTTGCAAAAATTAAGAGCACAATTTTTTAAAAAAGATTAAAACCAGAAGTTTTGAGGAATTGGTATATATTTAGTATTTACTAATTTATTTGTATATTATTCACCCTCTATCTCCCTGTAGAATGTAAATTCCTTGAAGGTTGGCTTTCTATTTCTAGTGCCTAAAACACAGTAAGTACATGTTGAGTTTCAGGTGACAGAGGAGTTTTACCTTTTATATTTCATTTTAACATCATATGTTGAGAATAAATGGGTTTAACTGTAAAATTCTGACTTTGAACTACCTTCAATCTGGGCATGTTTGTCTTTATGAGCATATTAAGCACCCATTCTATTGTGGCATGGTATTTATCGTAAATGGGCCTAAACTACTAATATGTGTAACATCACTTCACATTGTGACTCAGTAATTTGAGATCTACTTAGGCTGGAAAATGTACAGAAAGGTTGCATACTGATTTTCAGCAGGGAAAACGACTATCAAGTCAATGAATGTAGCATTCTTCACAAATTGCAAATGAGGGAGTATGAGGCCCCTGCAGGGCTCTGTTCCTTACTGCAAGTGCCAGATTTCCCATGACTGGAACTCTGACAGTAGTCACCGGCTCAATGCTTCCCAAACTGTTTAGAGTTGTGGCAAATGATAGTTTGATTTTATTTTAATATTTCTCCCATTTTAAAGAAAGTGCTAAGTGAAAGATATTTCTTATTATTGCAATTATTATTTATGATTAGTCAATCAGTAAATAAACATTTATCAAGGCACTGTGCTAAACACTGGGAAGGAAAAAAGAACAAAAAGACAGTTGCCCTCAAGGAGTTCACAATGATTGTTCAAAAAGATTATACAGACTAAGATTTCTAAAGAATTTTTAAGAACTGTCATGCTGTTCTTCAGGTCACTGGTTACAGCCTCAAGTGTTTTATAAGTGGGGTTGACATTCCCTTTTCTTATTATGATGGCATGGGTTTAGGATTAGATGGATTGGGCTCAAATCTTGTCTGTACTATTTGTATAACCTTGAGCAAATGACATCATATTTGGATCTCATTTTCTAATATGGAAAATGAAAGAGTTAGACTGTATAGCCTTTAAGAGCTCTTCTATCTCTAAATTTATGGTTCTATGATCCCCTGATCTCTGGGGTTCCTTTCTGGACTAAATCACAAAATTCTATTCTTATTGGGTCCATTGACATCAGTGAGTGACTTTTTTCTTTCCTGTCATTCTCTAACGGCTCCATTTTTATTTCTTTTTATATTAGAAACCCCTAAAATGGGAAGCTAGGTGGTACAGTGATAGAATACCAAGCCCAGAGTTAGGAAGATCTGAATTCAAATCCAGCCTTTAACATTTATTAGCTATGTGAAGTCACTTAACTCTCTTTCAGGTTCTCATCTGAAAAATGAAATGGAGAAGGAAATGACAAACCACTTTCAGTCTCTTTTGTCAGAAAAACCAAAATGTGATCCTGAAGAGTCAAATGTGACTAAAACGACTAAACAGAAATGTTTTCTATGAAGGTGAAATTTGGAAAGTGAATTAAATTGTAAATTAAATTAAATAACTTGGGGAATTTATTTGATAGATGAACTCATATTATTATTAAAATTAAACCTAATACTTTTCCTAAGGACACATGGTAGTCCCTTCTTTACAAGATACTGTATTTAGAAGGAAAAGGAGGTTCTCTGGGGGTGTTTGTGTCTGTGTGTATGTGTATGTGTTAGTTAAATTCAACTGGTAAATCCTTATTTTTTTCAACCACATCAGGGTAATCCTTATGAAAATTTCAGTTGTATTGCATGTAGTTTTTTTTAATAAGACCTAAAGTTTTGTGGACAATGGTGGTAACAGAGAAAGAATCTAATTTTGGTATCTTGTAGTTCACCAACATGTCTATCATTTAGCCATAATACATAATGGAAAATAATTTCCAATACCACCACTACAAACAAGGAATAAGGCATGCTAATGAGATACATTGCAGTGATTTTTTTAGTCCACTAAAAATGCTGCTTCATCCATCATGATGGTATCAGATTCCAAATGACATTTTAATTTTGCCAAAGGAAGTACCAAAATGGTGGCTGGGGGGAAACCAACACAGTTTCTTTCAATCCTAGGTTCTCAGAAAAGCTATAGTTAGCACCCTAGTTCCTATAGTAAGCTTTCTTAGTTACTAGGTGCCTAAAGCATCCTATCAGACAATATCTCTAGAAAGAATCCTGTTGATATTGATTTTTTTTCTATAGAATCTTAAAAATGTAAAGGACCTTAGAAATCATCCAAACTGATCCAATCTAAATTAATCCAACATAATCATATATTAATGAATAGTTACATTCAAGACAAGAAGTAGTGTTACATGGTGGATAGAGAACTGGTCTCAAATCAGGAATTCCTAGGCATAAATATACATATGGGATAAATGATTTAGGGTATCATTTAGCCCTTCAGTGTTCTAGCTAGTACTCAAATTCAGCTAGAAACAGGAACCATTAAGCTGTATGTGAGTATTCCTGTGGGCTGCATATTGTCTTAGAAAACTGCATATTAATATTAGCTATGTTTTATTTTATTTTTATTAATGTTCTAAAATATGTCTGTTTTGGATTGTTCTCGAGAGTGATGTGGATTATATGTGGCCCGTTGGTCACATATCTGACGCCATGCTCTAGAGGCAATGCTCTAAGATCTTAAATTGCAGATCCATGGAGGGAGAGGTAGTTATTTATATCATTGAAATCATAGGATGGGAGCTCATTCTTCCACTTCCTTCCTTCCCCACAATGTGCAAAATACTCTACTAGGCATTGGAGATTCTTTCCATGAAGTAATTACAATTTAATAGACAATATATAAGATAGTCAAGTGACAATTAGCAAAATGTAATATGTCAGAATTCACTAAAGGAATTTTAGCCATTTTATTTTGAGAAGAGAAAATCCAGGAAGGAAAAGATAGCTGTCTCCAAGTGTATGAAGAACTGGAATATGTAAATCAAATGAGATGTAACAGAATGTAAGCTATTTGAGGGCAAGGACTTGTCCATTTTTGTCTTTGTACCCCAGTGCCTACCTAGCATAGTATTTGGCACTTAGTGAATACTTAATAAGTCTTATTGATTGGTTATTTTGCTTGACTCTGAAGCATAAAACTAAGAAAAATGGTTAAAAATTATAGAGATGCAGAATTCAAGTCAAAATAAGGAAAAAAACCTTTTAAAAAACTATCCAAAAGTGGAGAGGATTGCCTAGGGAGTCAGTGAAATCCCTATCAAGAAAGATCTTTTTTTGTTTTTGCAAGGCAATGGGGTTAAGTGATTTGTCCAAGGCAACATAGGTAATTATTAAGTATCTGAAGCTGGATTTGAACTCAGGTCCTCCTGATTCAGGGCCAGTGTTCTTTCTTCTGCGTCACCTAATTGCTCCCAAGAAAGATCTTAAAGCAGAGTCTGAGTCCTGCTTTTCAGGGATGTTATATTATGGGATACTTTTTTTAGGCTTTTGCAAGGCAATGGGGTTAAGTGGCTTACCCAAGGCCACACAGCTAGGTAATTATTAAGTGTCTGAGACTGGATTTGAACCCAGGTACTCCTGACTCCAGGGCTGGTGCTTTATCCACTGTGTCACCTAGTGGCCCCTATGGGATACTTATTTAAGCATAATTATATAACTTCTAAGGGCATTTCTGACTCTATGAACATATGATCATGGTTCATAAAAGTGGTAGAAGGCATACCCTTAAAAATTTGAACAGATAGAGATCATTTTTAGCTGGAGGAAATGAGGGAAAGATCATTACCTCAGAGATGGTTTCATGAAAAAAAAACTATATCTAGGAGTAGGAGAGTAAGGGAGAAATCAGTTCAAGACAAGGAAGAAAGGATGAGCAAAGGCATGAGAGTTGGAGAATTTTCTAGTTTGAGTGAAATAAAGTTGGAAATATCAGGATAACTAGCTTAGACTTTACTAAGTAAATAAGATGTCACTGAATATTTCTTAGTAGAAAAATATAATCTATAGCTAAGTGGGTAACAAGAACTAAAACCCACATCATCTGACTACTAACCCAGGATCCTTCTACTAGATCATGCCATTTCTCATGGAGACTGAGATACATTCCTGAGTAAATGGAATTAATCCCAGTGCATCATTGAGCTCTACTTGGAAATACTTCCTTCAGGAATGTATTGTCACTATAATAAATCTGAATTGGTTAATAATAAGGAGAATTAGGATTACAACACCACCTTGAACACTACCTCTTTAGTACTTTTAAATTTCAAAGCACTTTTACATTTACTACTTCATTTGATCTGATCCTTATAATAATTCTGTGAGTCAAAAGAAAATATTATTTCCCTCTATTTTATAAATGGGGAACTAGAAACATAGAACTGTTTAGTATTTTTCTGAACCTCAAACGACCAATGGAGGCCAGGCAAAGACTAAAATTTGCATCTGCTAACTCCTACCTCAAGGTTCTTTCTAATAGACTTTTTATTGAGTATAATTGGTATGTGACACAACTGAAATATCTGAGAATAAAATTAGATTTGCTTCATATGAAAAGGAGACTTGAGATGACAACTCTCAAACTTACAGCCCTCTCTGACTCTCTCTGACTCTCTCTCTCTCTCTCTCTCTCTCTCTCTCTCTCTCTCTCTCTCCAACTCTCATCCCTTAAAGAACCTGGTCATAATAAAGACAATAAAAGAACTATAATTACCTAGCATGACAAAGGGGACTCCCAGGAAGGTGGAATTATATTTCCCACCAGTCAGATTGATGATCCCGGCTGCAGTGAGTGTGGCCAGGCTTACTGTGACCAATCCAAGAAGGCCCAGCCAAGGTTTACTGCGAACACAGTCCTGCATGGAGCAACAGAGGACAGCCATAGTGACCATGAGGACCAGGCTTGTGATCAGGTAACGTTCAGATACACGGCTGGTCTTCTGAAAGTCTTCCCTCAGTGTTGAGGATGTGTAAGGGTACATTTTGATTTTCCCATTAGATTTCTGGAAAAGTTTGACTGTGTCACAAAAGTTGGACTCCCACCTCTCTGCCACCATGTCGTTTAGAGAGTTGAGTGTCTGCAGATAATAGGTGAGCTGGACGGCTTGTGCAGATTTGACCTGATCCTTGCTGTGCACGGTAACACCACCCAGCTGGTGTCCATTATAAACTTCCCTCCCATCTTTTAAGTGGGTGATGGGATATGTGATTGCAAAATTGGTCCGGTTTGTGGCACGGGCAGTCTTTAATTCCTCTAGGACGTGCACTATGTCATCCACTATGCAAGTCTTATCATTATTCAGGATACATATATGAGCGAATGTATAATTAAAACCAGGCCTTTGTACTTGCATCCTGGTCACAGCAGAGTGCAACTATAGGGAAAAAAAATTACAGTCATTATTGATGATCAAAGTTTATACTGCAACAGGCATAAAGACAATAACTTTTCTGACTCAATATTTATTTATTTATTTACTTTTGTTTGCCCCTTTGGGTTAAGCTAAAAAGTTCTGATTAATGCTTTGATATAAAATCAGAATTCTGCTGTAATAATACAAAGCATGCATTAAATACTGGTATGGTTCCCTAAATGTACTTCATTCATAACTCAATTAGCTTTTGATTTATAGAAATGGCATATTCATCACTCTTCCACCTCTCTTTTGTATAAAAATAGTCTAGTGAGCTACAGTGCTTCATTTCCAAATAACCAACTAAAAGTGCAAAGGACTTCTGTAGATCAGTCCCTTACAGGCAATTTACAGATATCTAAAATGGCTAAATGATCAGCTCATCAGCTTAAATCATTTTAGATCATAAAGGTAATGAAATGTTCACCTTGTTGTTAGTACAATTTGCAGTCTGTTTTTAATATCTGGGCATGTGAAAGGAGGCTATAGAGATAATAGCTTTAATGTTACTAAGCATCAGGGAACATCGGCATCATTCAAAAGCCATGTTAGTGATAATATATCTAATGTTCAAATAAGCTCAGTGTTCAAAATTTCCCTGTACCTCACCATAATATCTCAGAAACGAAGTTTACATATAACCACACTGATGTGGAACTGAAAGGGACTTTTAGAGGTCATTTTACCCAACATATTTTACAAATGAGTAAAATGAGTTCTGGAGACGTTATCTTTCCTGTCCCCCCCCCCCCCTCCTCCCCACCTCCCCACTACCATGTCTCCTTCCCAACAGTAGGTAAGTTTCTTGAGGTCAGAAATGATTTTGTAAAAGCCTTTGCATGCTCAGTGTCTGACATTTAAGAGATGCTAGTTAGAGGCATTTACGTGGTTCAGTGGTTTGAGTGCCTGACCCGAAGTCAGGAAGAGTTAGCTTCCTGAGTTCAACATCTGGCCTTGGACATGTGATAGCTTTGTGACCCTGGGCAAGTTACTTAACTTTGTTTACCTCAGTTTTCTTATCTGCAAAGTGAGCTGGAGAAGAAAATGACAAACCATTCTAGTATCAATACCAAGAAAATTCCAAAGAGTCAGAAACTACTGAAAATGACTGAACAACAAAGATGCTAGTTAAACCGAATTGCTCCAGATCACACATGGAATTCATCAAATAGCTAAGACAAAAATCCAGGTCCTTTGCTCATATCTTCAAGGGTTCAATGCATGATGGCTTTAAGGTTGCTGACAGCCAAAATTTCTAAATTTGAACTTTCATGATGTACCTCTAAATTCTGTAAATATTTAAGTTCAAACTCCTCTCCTTTCATACATTGACTATATGTAGGATAAAACTGCAAAAAGGACGCCATTTTCTCTGCTCTTACAAAGGCCACTATTTATTTAACTCTTCTCATAGAACAGATCAACCAACCACATGTACAAAAATATTTATAGCAGTTCTTTTTATAGTAGCAAAGAGTTAGAAATTGAGAGGATATCTATTAGTTGGGGAATGGCTGAAAAAATTGTGGTATATGAATGTGATGGAGAACTATTTTTCTTTAAGAAATCATGAGTGGATGGATTTCAGAAAAGCTTGGAAAGACATGCATGAATTGATGCTGAGTGAAGTAAGCAGGAGCAGAACTTTGGTACATATTAACACCAATATTATATGAAGATCAATTATGATAGAGTTGATCTTTTTGGAAATATAATGATTAAAGACAATTCTAAAGGGTGTGATGGAAAATACCATCCACATCTAGAGAAGGAACTACAGAGTCTGAATGCAGATTAAAGTATACTATTTTCAATTTTTAAAAATTTGTTTTATGTTTTATGTTTTCCCCCTCTCATTGTTTTTCCCCTGTTGTTCTGATTCTTCTTTCACAATCTGATTAATATGAAAATATGTTTATCATAGTTATACATATATAGCCTATATTAGATTACTTGATGTCAAGGGGAGTGGGGAGGAAAAGGAGGGAGGGAGGGAAGGAGAAAAATATAGAAACCTATCTATGCATAAAGTTAGAAAAATAAATAAGTGAATTTATTTAAAAAAGAGAATTGATCAACCAGTTAACTCAAGCAAACCACAAATCTGAATCCTTTTTTCTGGTTTGTTCAAAGAAATTTTCAGTTGTTTTGGTATAAAGTTTAAATATGTAAGACACTGTTCTAGTCATGAAGGAAGCAATGATGTGATTTTAATACACCAAGAACTTGAAATGTAGAGCTGTGTAGAATTCCAAATAGACTTTTTGAAATAAATAAATAAATTTTAAATCCATAACAAGATATGTGATTAACTGTTTAAAAATTTAAAAAAAGAAAGTCAAATTTAGAACATCTAGGTCATACCATTTATAGACTAGTAAAATCAGTATTTAGAAATTCAATTATTGTTGAGTTCTTACAGTTGTGTTCCATTCTCTGTGACCCCATTTGGGATTTTCTTGGGAAAGATAATGGAGTGCTTTGACATTTCCTTCTCCAGCTCATTTTACAGGTAAGGATACTGTTGCAAACAGGATTAAGTGACTTGCCTAGGATCACACTGCCAGTAAGTGTTTGAGGCTGGATTTGAATTCAGGTTCTCCTGTCTTTAGGCCCAGTGCTCTATCTCCTGTGCCTATTAGCTGCTGAGTCAGTGTTAAGTACTTTAACTTTCTCTGGACTTCAATTTTCAAAAATATCTATTTTCTAGAGGAATTAAAGACTGCCTGTGCCACAAATTGGACCAGTTTTGCAATTACATATCCCATCACTCACTTAAAAGATGGGAGGGAAGTTTATAATGGACACCAGCATCATAGATTTTCATTTTGAAGAGACTTCAAACTACTGAGTCCAGTTTGTACTTGAACAAAAATTCTTTCTATGGAATAACTAAGTGGTCATCCAACCCCCATTTATTAATGTCCACTGCATGGAAACCTACCATCTTCTGTGACTTTTGGTTAGCCTTATTTGATTCAGAATCTGCTTTTTTTTTCTCCCTTGCATCTCTTATTCCTATTTCTCCACCCCCCCCCCCGGGGGCCATGCAGAACAAGTTCAATCATACAGATATGTGAAAGCCTTTAAATATCTAGAGTCACTGGTTTAGGTCTGGAAGGGACCCTAGATGTTGTCACAAAACACTAGGGAAGAAAATGAACTTCCACAGAGGTGAAGTCATTTACCTAAGAAAATACAAGTGGTAAAGGTACTACTGGGACCCAGGTCTTCTGGTTCAAATACAGCTTGATGATAATGATCATATCCCTCCTTCCCCTCCCCTCCCCTTCCCCACTTTGCCTTCTTCCCATCCTACCAAATGTCCTCCAAGTTAAATAGCTTATGTTCTGTATTTGGTTTTTATCTCAAGGTCTTTAACTATACTCATTGCTTTCCTTTAGATATTTTTCCAGCTTATTAATGCCCTTTCTAAAACATTTAAATCCAATTTGAAAACAAAACTCCAACTCTGGTCTGACTATATCAGTTCCATTTTATCCTCAGTGTCCAAACAGACCGCAGTGAATATTTAAGTTTATTGAACTTTTTTAAAAAGTGCATGTGGCAGTCACTGCCTCACTAATAGAAGCAGAAAGATATTTAATGGGTAAAATAAAGTGCATAATCTGCACAGCTAGGAATACCGAAGTAGTTAATAACATCTTATTCTGTGCACTGTGACTTTTAAGCACAGAATGCCCTGCCCCATACATCCTAGTTTGGCAATTGGGAAAGAAATTTTACATTATAAATATGTGTGAGTATATGACATTTATAATCCTTTTCAAAAAGTCCAGGAGATAGAATTTGCCAAGGTTTGTACCAGCCTATATGATCTGGAGCTAGGAATGTTAGTACCTTTTCTCCATGCCACTTGGTCTGTTGACTCTAGGTTCTCAGGTTTATGAAAACTATATTAGTTTATTATGTTGGATTGGAATTCTATCCCCCCCCCCAATTTCACAGTGGTATGTCCTCATTACCCCTCTTCAAAATGAACTAGGAGACTATTTCTTACAGAAGTTGAACCATATGCTAAATTTTTGTTTGGATGCTTTTGGATTAGCGATGAGCAAAATGTCTTAAATGTTTTTAAGCTGTGAAAGTGTATTTATATCCAATCTTCTGCAACTCAGAAAAAATGACTGGGTGGATTTTCATTAAAAATAAAAACAACACACACATAAATCCTTCAAAATATAAAAGGCTACTTTAGGGACAAAGAATAATAAAGGCAAATTTAAATAGGAAAGAGAAAAATACTTTTAGTAGGAAGTAAAAGAGAGAATTTTGGAGATGAGAAGTGACCCTAGAAAGGTTAGAGAAGGATGTAAGTTATGGCACAAATGTAAATATTTTTTGGTGTATTTTTGTGACCACAAATAGTATAACAAGATGATTTTAAGCCATAGTTTTGAAATCCATTAGCGTATAGGGACTTTTTCATTAATGCTCTAAAGGCAGTCCTGGTGAAAGGGACAATTTTAAAATGCTTAGGGGGATAAATACATTATACATACATATATATATATATATATATAATAGATACTGATGAATATGTAAATATTATTTATTTACAGGACTACATATCTGGGGAAATTGGCAGTATGCTAACTCTACTACCATGATTCCATGATTGTTCATAGAAGGGAACCTGAATAAGTGAGAACAGCAGATCTTACAGAAGTCTGCAGCTATTTTGAATTTCCAACAGAGAGGTGGGTAGATCATGTGTCATTCTTGCTAGTGGGTGGCATGGAAAGCAATCACTGAAGGGCTGGTTTCTTAGGCCACCTGGCAAGGGAGGTGAAGACAGTCAAATTTACTTGTAGTTGCTGCAGTTTTATTGTGGGAGAAGAAGATGAGATGATATAATAAAAGACATGAAAAAGAGAAAGCAAATGGAATCCTATCTTTCCTGAAAAGGAGCAGTTATGAATACTTAAAAAAAATTTACTTTGCACATATAGTAAACTTTATCATTATGTACTCTATAATAGAAAAACAGCAGACATACTCCAAAAATAATGTGTTTGGTTTTGGAAATGCAATAAATAATGTATTTTTCTAATGATGCTTCCTTTACTTAGGAAGATAATAAAGTTAATGAGCATTTCTAGTGGTTTTGAAGTATACTTGTTGGTAAGAAAGAGAATCTGAGAGGGAAAGCAAAAACAAACCAAGAAAACCCATCATTGTGGATAATACATCCAATGGATGAGTTTTTTTCCCCATAAAGGACATTGAACTTACTTAAAGAAGAAACTCCTGAATGTTCTTGCTGAACTCTATTCATATAAGTGGGTAGAAAAAAAATAGAAAAAGAAAAACTTCATAAAGTAAAATAGGTCAAAATACTTTAGAAAAGTATAAATTAAACTTGAAAGAAAATTTTATTGCATTTTTCCTTTAATCATAGAAAAACAAATATTCTGATTGATGGACATCTATTTGCTGCTGTAATAAATGTGGTTAGATTTAAAAGCTCATTTAACTTATGTGAGAGGCACAGTGACACCAAGGAAAGACTATCAGAAGATATGGATTCTGATCTTGATTTTGCTCATTATTATCTGTGTGACATTGGACAATTGCTTACATTTTTGTGTCTTAGTTTCCTCATCTGTAAAAGAGGATTTTCGGATTAGATGTCTATTGAGTTCCCTTCTAGTTCTGCATTTATAATTCTATGATCTGGGTCTAATTTCCTCATCTGTCAACAAACAAAAACTCCACAGAGTTGGAAAGGAGAGACTCAGGTTCTGATTAGACCTAATATTATATGACTTGACCTTAATAAAGTATCAGGATTTTAAGATTATAGAATTAGGACTATAATGGAACTTTCACATCATTGAATCAAATCCCCTAATTTTACAAGTGAAGAAATAAAGGCCCAGTTGGGGTAAAGTGCTTTGCCCCACATATCTAAAATTCAAACCCAGGTCTTTTAATTATCAAATAAAGTGCTTATTCTTCTATACTCTGATGTCTTTCAATAAGCATTCTATTTAGAATTCCATAATTGTACAAAGTATGAGTGCATTTATTCAATATTTATTCAACAAACATCTATTACATTGACTATGTGGTCATCATAATACAACACCATGAACTGCAGGGAAGAAGCTAAGAATATGACTTTATATTCTTAATATTACCTTGACTAAAGGGAATTTGTGATTTGGTCTGGAAGATGACATATGCATATGGGAAGCAATAACAAAAGAATAAGGAAGAAACATAAATAAGATTGTATCATGTTTTAAATATTTATTATATATATACATTTATATATATACACACTGCAGGGTTTTATATATATGTATATAGACAGTATATATAAATATAAGATATATATATACACACATTGTGGGGTTTTATATATATGTGTATATATATACACTAACTAAATTTATAGCTATAGATATACTATGGGGTTTATATATATATTCTAAACACATTATATACGAATACAGTATATATATAACAATAGATACATATATATTATTTGTGTATACATTTATATACACTGTGGGGTTGAATATATATATATATACAGTATGTGCATATAAATAGTATGACTACAGAAGATAGATTGATAGACAAAGAGACACACATACTGTGAGATTGTGGGGTGCAATATTAAGAAATAAGTGAAGATTGACATTCTCTAGATTTTCTTCTGTAGTTTCAAAAGTACTTTTTAAATAGTAAAAAATTTTAATGTTGCCATTTTCAGTTCATGAGGGTAACATTTACTTATATGCTCATATAACAGAGAGATTGAAGGAATATGATGATAGAAATAAGAATTTTAGAATATCCTGGTTCATATTATTGTATCTGAACTCACTTTTCCTCACCATTAATACATATGAAACTAGTGCCAAGCTCATGGTTATTTAAAGTTGTGTTACAAAATGTAGGAGTTGGACTATACCTATAATTGGGGTTCTTACCCTCTTCTGGGTCATGAACCCATTTTAGGCTGGTAAAACCTAAGAATCCCTTCTTGAAATGATGTTCTTAAATACATAAAATATATAAGATCATAAAGGAAACTGATTATTTTGAAATAGGAATAAAAATGATTTTCCCATTCATGTTTGCCCCAGACTCCTTTGCAGTGGACTCCTGGATCCTGGATTAAGAATTTCTAATCTAAAAGATCTCTTCCAACTCTCTAGCCTCATGAATAATAGAAAGTAATTAAATATACATATGTCAAGATTCATTTATAAATTAGAAGTATATCAATTTTTAAAAAATTTAAATTTTGAAAGGAAAGGCTAAATCTATTGGCATAATAAAAAAAAAACAGAAAGAGACAGTATAGGTCAGTGTAATTGACTACTCACACGGGGGAAATAGTCATCATTTTCTGAAGCTTTTCACATTCTGAGAAGCCACATACTGGTTCCTAATAAAGAAACACACATACACACACACACACACACACGCACACACACAAATCTCCCCTTCTGTCACAAAAACTTGAAACAAAGCCAATGTAGAGATAGTTAATACAGTTTGTGACTACCCTTCACTACAGGTAAGATTCTAATTTCCTCTTTTCATATCCCTGGCACACACAGATCTTCCTTTGAAAACAACA